>NW_011346828.1:0-1705 GCF_000735185.1 Notothenia coriiceps | reverse complement strand
ACATCAACCCTGTAACATCAACCCTGTAACTCTCTCAGTCTCTCTTTCTCTCTCTCTCGAATCGACCAGTGGCCTTTATTTGTCATGAACAATCAACGAATCTACAAAACAATGACACCAGCCAAGCTCACCTTCATCTTTTGGGAACAGAAACATCGCCACTTCGGCAGACTTGACATTACTACAGCCAGCGGCAATGCATCGCTTCCCGTGTGTTTTTCCTCCGATTTTCTTCACTGTCGCCTCCATTGTCAGGTTTTCTCGATTGGCAATCACTTCCAGTCGACTCCGCAACACTTTCCAGTAAAATACTCGCTCAAAAACGTTGAGAAATTCGACTTTGAAAAAGTGAAAAAATGAACGGTGGTGAATGTAAATAGTGCGGCGGCGTCCATCTCGTGACGTCCCGCAGTAGATCGCAAGCCACGCCCACGAAGGCGGAGGTCAACTGCAGATTTCCAGGCGGCAAATTCAAAACTCGTCAAATTCATTGCTATTCCAACATCTTTTGATATGGGTTCAATAGACAATTTTGGTCATTACTATACATATTAGCATAACAGATCATGCACAGGTGCACACTTCACTGGGCCTTTAAGGGCAACACACCAACCTGTGTTTTCGCCTACATGTGTTGCCTACAACTTATTTTCAGGACTAAACTCTGCGTCCCCATAACCTCTGAACATTTGTCTGACTCAAGCAGGACAAAAAGGCATTTGATTTCCATAGTTCTTTTATAGTCCGGGTTTGATAAGTCACATGAAACTACTCCTACTACAACTACGGCTACTGCTTCAGCGACTATTACTACTACTTCTACTTCTACTGCTACTGCTACTACTGCATTGGCTTCAAATATACCAAACATTAATAGCAGAGAAGTGAGAATTGGTATTGGCCAACTTGCAAAACGGATGGGTTTTCACTCTGCATTGGAAATATGTAGACTTTCAGCTGTCCTGTTATCAATGGGGAGCTCCTTCCACCATTTTGGGGCCAGTATAGCCTACATGTGTTTTTGTTGAAAGGGTACCTGGGTGCCACTCACAGTGAGGGAGAAGCGAGCCGATTGGCCAATGAGGGCTGTGTGCACATGCTGGAAAGTATGGTTCCACCATGTCCTGGATGTTTTTAGATGGATTTCTCTATCAGCGCTTCCCAATGTGGGGGTCAGCAGGGCCGATCATTGGCATAGGCGACATAGGCGGTCACCTAGGGCAGGGGTTCCCAACCTTTTTCACCCAGGGCCCCCCCAAATGACTCCTGTTGGAATTTGCGACCCCCCAAAACTTTGAAACTTTAATTATCGCAGTTGCCGATCTGCCCCCCTGCCCGATCTGTACTGTGCATGTGCGAGATGGTCTGCCATACTGGACAACTCCGTACGGCAACCCAACTAGGACACTTGACACAGTGGCGTTTGGCAAAGCACAAAAAGAAAATGGATTTAACTTCTGTTTGGCAGTTATCATACTGAATAAATATTTACTGTGAATGTATGCAAAAATGTATGGCATATAGCTGTCTAACAGAAGTTAAATCTATGTCTCACTTATTCTGACAATGTACTTAACCCCAAATAAAAGAACCCAATAAAAAGAGTTGTTAAATAATAGTGAAGTCACGTTGTCATAACAATAACTCATCTCTCCCGGTTTTTTGTGTTCTTTTTCTGCTTTGCCAAACGCCACTGTGTGAAGTG
>NW_011346827.1:0-3811 GCF_000735185.1 Notothenia coriiceps | reverse complement strand
CACACGATTTTGAGTTTCCCCCAGACCAGTAATCCAAACAAAAATATTTTCCCTCCGTAGTATTTTGACCATTTGCTCCGCTAATAATCAATCAGATCGATGGATTCCAGAGAAGAGGAAACTTTGAAGGCCTTTTTCTCAAATGATGACTCGGTGACAGTCATTATATAATGTGACATATTCTTCTTAATATTTGGAGTACAGCAACAATCCTGATATCATTAGAAAGCTAGGGATATCCTCTTTCCAACAGTGTATACAACTCAAAATGTGTCTTCAGGTCAATGCGACTGATTTCGATAGAGCAGGTCACATATGATGGGTCTTCTCGCAAATGCTCCATGGGGACTCCTGGTACATTTCTCCATATTATGTTCTGGGAATGCCCGTCTGTTGCTCGCTTTTGGAACAGGGTCTCCTCTAAGAAAGCTGACTGTACCTGTATCTTCTTTTGAATGACTTATCTGAGCCGCCGGCTACTGGGTACCAGAAAAAACCTCTCTATGCTGGCCTTACGGCTGCCAAGAAATTGGTTGCTATGAGGTGGAAACAACCCGACAAGCTCTAAGTGACCTGCTGGTTACTAATGTTTCTTGACGTAGTCTACATGGAACTGTCCACTGCACGCGTGATTGGAGTTAAGGAGTCCAATATCGGTTTATGGGTGTTGACAGCTGAAAAATTGAAGGAGTATATCTATCAATCTTAAAGGATATAGTTGTTTGCAGTCATTGGTCCTGAGAGGTCCTTGGATTGGGGGTGGGAGGGTTTATTTTTTCCTTAGTGTTTTCCTCTTGTCTGATTGTTGTTATTGTTTTTTTTCCTATAATTTGTGTTGTATTGGTTGCGATTGTACATTGTATTTCTCTAAATGTGTATGAATAAAAACATTTGATCAAAAAAAAAATATAATAGTAAGAATTTAATAGCGAATAACATAGTTGCACTACTTGTCAAAATAATATTGTAAGTATATGTATATTTTGTTTGCGTGGGGCGCTTAATGCAGTCGTGGGTTTTTAAGTCAGAAATAAAGGGTCCCCACCACTTTTTCTAACAAAGTGATGCCCATGCTCAAACAGGGTCAAGAAACAATAGACCAGCCCAAAAACATCACATTGTGTTTTTGCTTATTGGTCAATGCTTCCTCTCAGCCAGCTGCTTATTTTACAAGAATTTGGTATATTTTAAGATAGGTAACAATCTAATGTCAGACTATATATATAAAGACAGATACACAATCTAAAACTTAGCTATCTCTAGAGTTATTTTTGTTCTGTGTCAGATCTGCTGACGGATCAGAGTGAACACTTTTCTTCATGTTTACATTTTCATGCTCGTCGAACAGGTGTATTGATAAAGTGTTGGCTTTTTACGCGCCATTGCTCTGACCAATACCATCTTAAACTCAATCTTCATTTTGATCAAACATCCGTAAAGTTTAGTGACTTCATTTGACATAGTAAAAACCCTATTTCAATCCAGAAATCATTCCACAGACAGATCCTGTTTGCGTGTTTCAGAAAGCAGGTATTTACCACAGTTTGACTTTGAATCTGTTGAAATCTGACATTTAAATCTCCTCTGGCGAATTTTTTTGGGAAACGCTCTAGCAACACTAGAGTTGATTTGGATCAATATCAAAAATCTGTTAAGGTCCAAAGGTTGAGTGATGCTTGAAGAGAAACCCAGCTCATAAACCAACTTTTTGATGCTTTTTTTGAAGAACTGGAGAATAGTTTTCAATGGTTAGATTACACACAGACACAGTCATAAACCTTGTTCTCTAATATGCGTTCTAAGTGTTCCCTGCAAAGGTGATGCACAAAGAACTACCCCACACAGTAGTCATTATCCCTTCCTGCCACAATGATGCACAATAAAGTGTAATTTCTTCCATAATTGGGTGTTTATGACTCAGGTCCTATTAGAGGCCTTTCAGCCCCTTCCAAAAAGAGCCCCACAAGATGATAAAATGAAACCACCAAAAAGAGAAAAAAAAGATTTCCCAGAAACTGCATTTGATTTAAGTAAAAGGTAATTCTGAGGGATTATCTGCATTGGTTTGTTTGACATTAAGTATGCCTTAATGCAGTCTGTCATAGATGTATTAGTGGTAAAGTCTGAACGTTCCTTGTAGTTAGGAGTTCCTTAATATTCGTACCAAGTTCCTATTTCCGCTGCGTCTTAGTTAATGGCTCATCTCTTTAGGGTAATTACAGCTGGGAGACTTTTTTTGCTGTATCCTTTTTATCTAATGAATCAAAGTATCCCTAGTGTCTGTTTCTGTCCCCTGTGCCTTTTATACAGTCTACCAACTTTGGCTATCTGTGTGTATGTGTCACGCTGGAGAGCAGAGCAGGGAGGACCCAAGAGCAGGACACCAAGTAACTTTAAAGAAATGTCCTTTATTGAAAGTTGTCCAAGAATAAACAGAGTTTAGCAAAAGCAAGGCCAAAAACTCAAGAACAATACACGTAAAGGATTCAAAAACAACTAAAAGAAAACCAGAACTTAAGTACATGCAAGACTAATCATAAGGGCAAGACACAGCTGGGGAGGGAATGAGGGTGTAAATACAGCGGCAAGCTTTGGGACAAACTCCCCTCTCTCCGGCAGAAACAGGAAATGCCGTAGCTGTATGTAACAACGGTTTCAAATCAGCATCTCTTGGACAAAAAATAAAAATTAATAACTAAAATAAAACTCCAAACATCTTTAATTGTGTTATGTCGCAATTTATCAGCGGATGTTTGCAGGAACTACTTGAAAACAGCTTTTTAGCTGACGGACATACACACAGCGTTGAGTCCGGTCAGGTAGTGCAGCACGTGAAGTCAGCACCAATGAAGACTCGCTGTTTGAGGGCTTGATAAGCTACTACCCCTCCACACTCGTTGGTTTGGAACAGCACTTAATGTGGCGGACCCTCCGCGTGAACACGCAAACGGAGGGGTAGTGTGTAAGGGTAGGGTGTAGGGCAGGCCTATTCAACTGGCGGCCCGTGGGCCAGATGCGGCCCAGAACCAACTCCTGAGTGGCCCAGCCTCCCGTAGCCAAATGTCTACACTAGTACAGACCATGAACGCAACACTCCGCGTTGCATAGAAACCACCAAACCACAACGCAGCACGTTTTTTGAAAGTGTATCTAGTGGTGCTAGTAACGGTGGTCCTATGATAGTAACTCTAAAACATGTCTCTCTCAACTCTGAAGCGTAAACAGAGACAAAACGGTCATTGATCTTGTGGAGCAGATCCAAGTCAAGCTGGACCTTTTTGCGACCGACTTGAGCACGGGTCGGATGCTGCATTTTCCGATGCTCCCCAAACACATCACATCTCCGGCACAAATCACGGATGTGATGACAGATTTCATTGCGAGGTTGAAAGAGAACTTTGCCGGTCGATTGGATGGACTTGCTCTGCCCACAGAGGTGATGATGGGCTTTGCCAGAGACCCCTTCACTGTTGCAATAGAGGGGGACGTATCAACCAGAGCAAGGAAGTGGTCCCCTGCATCGACAAGGGGAAACATACACTGGAACTTATTGACATGCAGCGCACTAACGGGCCAGCCAAGTTTTGGAGTGATGTCAAAAAACAGCAGTTCCCTAACGTTCAGAAAGTAGCGATCTGTGTGCTCAGTATGTTTGGATCAACATACACATGTGAATCAAGCTTTTCACACATGAACTCAATCAAAAGTAGCACTCGCTGCTCCCTGACTGACAGCACTCTTCACCAATGTTTTAGGATTGACATCCTATGAGCCAAAAATCACTGCTCTTGTTCAAAACAAAAAATGTCCC
>NW_011346826.1:0-3691 GCF_000735185.1 Notothenia coriiceps | reverse complement strand
TACATACTGATATACACCTGAACATCAGCAGGAGAGGACTCTTTAAAGTAGAGACATACATACTGATATACACCTGAACATCAGCAGGAGAGGACTCTTTAACAGCAGGAGAGGACTCTTTAAAGTAGAGACATTACATACTGATATACACCTGAACATCAGCAGGAGAGGACTCTTTAAAGTAGAGGCACTACATACTGATATACACCTGAACATCAGCAGGAGAGGACTCTTTAAAGTAGAGACATTACATACTGATATACACCTGAACATCAGCAGGAGAGGACTCTTTAAAGTAGAGACATTACATACTGATATACACCTGAACATCAGCAGGAGAGGACTCTTTAAAGTAGAGACATTACATACTGATATACACCTGAACATCAGCAGGAGAGGACTCTTTAAAGTAGAGACACTACATACTGATATACACCTGAACATCAGCAGGAGAGGACTCTTTAAAGTAGAGACATTACATACTGATATACACCTCAAAATTAAGTAACATTTTATATTTTTACATTTCTGTTGTGTGCCAAGCATTTTGAGCTGCATCCTGTGTATAAAAAGTTCTTTAAAAATAAAGCTTTATCATTATTTTTACAATTATGTAACTTCTAATGATCTAGTTATATGTTTCTGTTACAGGGGATGTTCTTCATATCTTGGCATATATTGATTGATGTTGTATCTGGGTCAGTCCACCCAGGTTTACTCCGGATTGTGCACACTTTTCTGACGTTGTGTTGAGTGTAATCCGTCACACATCCTTGCCCCCTCTACTCTCTACGCATCGAGTAAACATCAAATAGTGAAGCCACAGTGTTCTGGACAATCCGTTATTAAACAAACACTCACTTTGGCACATAAAAATCACTTTTATTATTTACCCTTTGTGGGCTTTTTGGACAAATAGGTGACTAAGTGATAAACGCTGGTTCACCATTGCTCTGTAGATCTTAGACTTCTAATAAATGCAATAGAAGTTAATAAACCTGTTCAAAATAACAGCTTTTTATAGGGCAAAACAAAAGCTTTTTCCTGACAGTTAAAATGTTTTATTCATTATTTTATTGGGTTTAGTGCTTATTAAAAAAAAATGTGTTCCATTTATATAGCGTGTTTATATCATTCAAATATTTCAATTGCTTCTTTGCAGGATATATTTTAGTAGTAGTTTTTATAGACATATTGTTTTTTTTAGGTTTGTTGTTTTACATTTTACACATTGAATTGGTTGGAAGAAATAGATAAAATAATAGAATAATATTTTCATTAAGAAAAATGTACGGAAAAAAAGCCGAAATAAGTTTATATAAATTAATAAACAATAACAAATAATAAAAGTAAACAAGATTTTGTTTTTATAACTAAATAAAAATATATTTAATTGTACAAAAATATACACACACACATACAGATAAAACACGCATACAAACATTATTTTAATCTACATAATAAAGGTGTTAAATATGTAAATACAATTTTTCCTCAACTTCTCCTCATCTTGTATGCAGTTCTTAATGCATTAGTGCGCCCTCCGCTGGACACTGTACCTAATGCACGTGATCTATGACGTGTACAACGGAACCCACGTGGTCTAGCTTTTCCACACACATGCAGCGGCTTGAAATGACTTCCGGTTACCAGCGTGTCGTTTTTATTCTAGTTTAAAGATAACTTCCTAATTAAAAAGAACCATGGCAGGCAGACCGGAGTTGAAGATAAACTCCGGGTTTGCTCAGAAGTATGACAAATACCGACAGAAAGAGGAGCTGCAGAGACGTGAGTGTTTCTGCTAACAATGCTAACTGACAAGCTAACAACACAACGTGGGGACCAGCAGCAGATTTATGTTGTTATTCTTATACACTGGGTTTTTACAGATATCTAATGTAGTGCAATAATCAATACTGCAGTGTTAACATACTCAGTTACAAGTAAAAGTCATTATTTAAAAGTGTACTCTAAAGTAAAAACTAAAAGCATCAACATATACTGAGTTTACCAAGAATTAAAGTACTTTTATGTCCAATTTCAGACTCATATATATTAATAATTGTATTATTATTAATATGAATAATTGTCAATTAAATGCTGCAACTAGTAAATGTGGTCCACATAATTTTAACTTGTTATTAACCAATGCAAATATTGTTTTATTGAATATCATTTTACACCATGTTTAGCTACTGCAAATATTGTAATAATGACATTTGTACATAATTATTGTTGTTTAACCTATGTATAGTTCTTTAAATTGTGTTTCCAAATATATATAAATGTATTTTTAGTTGATATTTTATCGCATACTTAATTTCTTATTTTATATACATATTTAAATGTATTCTGAAATGAAGCTAATGTCACTAAAACCAAATTTCCCCTTGGGTTAAATAAAGTATTCAGATAAAAATTTAATACTCTGCTGGGTAGGGCAATCTACAACAAGACACTTTATAACTAATATTGTAATCTATTAACTTTTTTAAATGTTGTATTAATTACCTTAATCTCCAAAGTAGTGGAGTAAAGATAAGAATACTTGCCTTTATCATGTAGTGGGGTAAAAGTACAAAGTAGCATCATGTGAGAAACATAATCATGTACCTCACATATTATAATAACTGTATAATAACTCTTGTGCAGTAAAGGACAAATATGGAGACCAAGCGGATGACTCTGAGTCTGAGTCCAGCTCTGATGACAGTGAAGTGGTGAGCCTCTTCTTCTCTTTCTACACAACACACATCTCAATAACTTGTTTATTTTATTGACTGATTTATATATCTGTCTTCCCAGGAGCTGGACCCTGCAGTGGAGCGGGACTTTTACAGAACATTGTCCCTGCTGAAGAAGAAAGACCCCAAAATCTACCAGGAAGACGCCACGTTCTACTCTGAGGGTAAAGTGTATTCTGTGTTGCGTTCAGGGTCTGTAGGACATCTTTATTCTCATGTGTTAATCTCTTAAATCTTTCAGGTCCAGCCATCAGTGATGAGAAGGCTTCCACATCAAAGAAAGCCGTGAAGCCGATGTTCCTGAAGGACTACGAGCGTAAAGTCATACTGGAGAAGGAGGGGTGAGTCACAGACTGATATTTCATTCATAAAAACAGTGTTTGAACGCACCGCCATCACATCTTCAGAGAGATGCCGTATAGAGTGGTGCAGGGATGACCCGGAAGTAAGCTGCTGGTGCACTCGACAAAAAAGCGATGGGATTTCTCCCTAGGATTTTGGAAAATAGCTCGAAATAAGGTCTGTGGAAAACGAAGCTGTTAGATAAATGCACGTTTTGTTCAGCCGGATAATCTCCACATGTCTCCTACTTTTACTTTTATGCTATAAAACAACTACAGCCGAGTCCAGCAGCACGACTTCAACGTCACGCCAACTTAAGATCCATATTCAAACATACAGATTCTAAATGGTTCAAGTTGAAGCGTTTGTTTGAACAGTCTGCAGGAGGCAGGAACTTGCTTTCAAGCAGAACAGAAACTAACTTAGAGGAGTGTTTACGTGTTCGGCGTAATGACGTACAACGGCCTCCACGACTTCTGTAGTCCTATTCAGCCACTTGGTAACAACCATCGTTTTTCAGACACGTCAACTCTTCAGAAATCACCAGTGGGGTCACTGCTGATGGATTTAATGTCGTAGAACAAAATGTGAACCGTCTCTTAAAT
>NW_011346825.1:0-3384 GCF_000735185.1 Notothenia coriiceps | reverse complement strand
CATCCAAGTTTTAATAGCTGTCAGACAGGAATCGATGTGGGTAAGGGGTGGGTTATGGAGGGATTTGGTGCTGAGGTAGATCTGAGTGTCATCAGCATAGCAGTGGAAGTCCAGGTTGAAGTGGCGGAGTATCTGACCGAGGGGCAGGATGTAAATGATGAAGAGGAGGGGGCCAAGTACTGATCCTTGAGGAACGCCTTGGGTGATTGAAGCTGTGGCAGAGGAGTGGTTGGGGAGGGAGATGAAGTGGGATCGTTCAGTGAGGTAGGACTGGAGCCATCTGAGTGCAATACCTTCAATACCAATGTCCCTGAGTCGGGTGAGCAGGATGTTGTGGCTGACGGTATCGAAGGCTGCACTCAGGTCGAGGAGGATGAGAATATTGAGGGAACCAGTGTCAGCAGAGGTGAGGAGGTCATTGAGGACTTTGACGAGTGCAGTTTCTGTACTGTGGTGAGGACGAAATCCAGACTGAAGGGGTTCCTAAAGCTGGTTGGTTTGGAGATGGCAGTGAATTTGTTTGGCTACAATGCGTTCAAGAGTTTTTGAGAGGAATGGTAGGTTGGAGATGGGGCGGTAATTAGTGAGGGAGGAGGGATCAAGACCAGGTTTTTTGAGGGTTGGAGTAACGGCAGCAGTTTTGAAGGCAGAGGGGACGGTTCCATGGGACAGCGAGGAGTTGAAAAGGTTAGCAAGATAGGGGCAGAGGACAGGGAGGCAGGACTTCAGGAGAGGAGTGGGTAGAGGGTCAAGGGAGCAGGTTGTGGGATTTGAGGAACCGATCAGATTCAGGAGGTCAAGGGAGATGGGGGGAGAAATGGTGGCGGTGGAGGTTTGGGGAAATGCTTGTACGTCAGATGGAGCTGAGAGGGAGTGGTTAATGGCGTTAATTTTGTCTGCGAAAAACTGGAGGAATGAGCTGCAAGTAGCGGAAGTAGAAGTAGGGAGGTTATCAGCACAGATTTTGAAGAGCTTGTTAACTGTGGAGAAGAGGGTCCTGGGGTTACGGGAGGGGTCAGTGAAGATGTTGGAGAGGTAGGCAGATTTAGCGGCAATAAGAGCATCTCTGTATGCATTGAGATGGAGTTTTTAGCTTATGTAATGGACTGTGAGGGATTATTTATTTGAAAGACGTTCAAGTTGGCGGCCTCGCTGCTTCATCTTACGCAGTGCGGGTGTGAACCAGGGTGAGGAGGTCTTGAAAGTAACAGTTTTATTTTTTTTAACTAAACTAAACTTTAAACTAGAGTCAGCAGCAACAAAAAGAGATTTGTAATTTTTCATGGTCACACCCCAGATACTTAGCTCTGCTGCTCATCCCACAAATGCTTGTTCCTCACAAATGTGGTACCATTGGAAAGGTAAGAAAACAGGTTCTCCAACGGTATTAAAAAAAAAGTATTGTTACAGCATAGAAATAATCTACCAAACACAAATTGCCTTAGGGGGCAAAGTCATTTTACAGACATGGAATGTTGTAAAAGGTTGTCCCGGTCAACTAGCTACTAGAAAGCTGCAGTGAGGGCCTCATTACTTTTTGTGTTAAGTTTGTATGGATCTCTTGATATTTCTTGATATTTGAACTTTTTTTTTTCATCTAGGACTACCACCACAGACTGGTTTGTGTGACGGAGAGGGAGCGGTTTGAGGTACCAATACTTGCCATCGGGCCACGTGGCATTCTTGATTTTCGCGATGAGCTCCATTTACCCATCTGTACCGTGAAAGCCTCCACAGAGAGGACTCACCTGGTCCGCAACATAGGAAATGCTGTGGCCAAGTTCAATCTAGACACAAAGAGGTGAGAGTCAGTACAGGATAGGATTAAGTCTACGATAAAAATAAAGCACTTTTTTTACATTAAAATATGTAAACATGTCAGAGTAGAGGCACAAAATACAATTATGAAATATGATAATTAGCATAATAGGGCCCTTTAAGTCTTATCTGTCATGCCTTTACTTCTATTTGTTTTCCCACTTTTTCAAATAACTTTCTATTCCTTTACAGCCCTTTTTCTGTGACGCCCCCCTGTGGGACTCTCGATGTAGGCGAGAGCATGCAGGTGACTGTGACCTTTAACCCCATGACCACAGGAGACCACAGCCAGGACCTGCATCTGCACTACCACACAGGTAAGACAAATTAAGGCCTCTAAAATAATACAAAACTACAAGACTTTAGGAAAACTAGGGCTACAACTAACTGGAAGACGTTATGACGTTATGACCTCAGCATCTGATAAAGCAGCTAGCGTCCATCCGTACCATCATTTATTTCCCATAGCTGTATTAAAATATAAATAGCTCTCCTAATTAGCATATGCAGATTATCTTAATAATAAGAATGACCTTGTTGCAGAGTCGTCAGCTGTTTTTCCTTCCACTGAAGCATTTCTCACAAACTAAATTCTGGTATGGAATAAATCCCTGCATAGAAGAGACTTTTCAGATGTTCACTCTTATTTTTCAAATGTGTTTCTCAATCTCTCCCCTCTTGTGAATTACTGTGTTTATTCAGCTTCGTAAAATCTTGACTATTTTATCAATGAAACGTTTTTCTTTTGTAACACACTGATATGCACATTAAACATGGGAAACTCAATTCCAACTACAGTATGTAATAAGCGCAGCCCCAACAAAGCTCACTGGCTCATTATATCTGTTACAGCGGGACCCACACATGCACGCACGTACACACGCATCAAAAACGCACAAAGATTTCTGTAAAATGTCTTACATTATCAGCAGCGTCAAATGGAGTGGAACTAAAAGGATGAACGTGTCTACTGTAATCACTGAGGTAAACACTAGGGATGCACCGAATATTCGGCCACCGAAAATTATCGGCCGAAAATGGTTTCCCCCTCGAGAAATGTCAGCTGAACACGTTTTACAAATCGCAATCCGCGCCTCTCTCTCTGATATTTTGAAATATCTCCAAGCGGCAGACATGTTGGCTCTGAGCCAGCCGCGAGCATGGTTGCGCGCCGTGCTTGTCGCGTTTTGATTACGTCATCACAACAACACGTTAGGTTACCAAACTTATAGGTGCATTTGTTGTTGTTGAAGGCCTGGCTGTTACAGTCTTTATTTACACTATTTTGTTGTAGGCCTACTGGCCTAGATGTTTATGCAGTTTAAAGCACCTTGGCTTTGTTCTGAATGCGCTTTGTTGTAGTTATCCTACAGAGAAAATAAAATGCACTTGACTTGGAATTAATGTACTGTATGCATTCAAAAGTGCTGAATAAATGTTTTATGGACCCATAATAGTGATTATTATTTAAGTTAAGTTAAGTTAAGTTTTGCCATAATCATGTCTTTTTCCATAATCAGGTAGCTGAACAACATTGGTAAAAAATGTATACATTATATATATATA
>NW_011346824.1:0-2624 GCF_000735185.1 Notothenia coriiceps | reverse complement strand
ACTTATTGTGCAATTCATTTCAGCTGACTGTTTCTCAGAAATACTGTCACATAACATCAGTGTTGGGACTAACGCGTTACTGCAACGCAACTACTTTTTGCGGTAACTAATAGCATTACTAGTTACCTATTCCCATTAAGTAACGCCGTTATAGTTACTGTGATTTAAATGGGTGCGTTACTGCGGAGCTGCCTGCACTGAGTGTGTGTGTGAGGAAGTCCGTGGATTGGTCAATTTGGACCAATCAGCGGGGCTTAAGGGACGGGTAATAACCGGAAAAGCATGACATGGGACCTTTAACAAATAACTATAAAACAACAATACTGTAGAATAACGAAATTAATGCTGTGAAACCCACCTATCTATCTATCTCGATCTATCTATCTGTCTGTCTCTCTCTCTCTATCTATCCATCTATCTACTTTGAGGAAGATAACTATCCTAACTCACTAAACGATCTTTGGCTGTTCCCTCTGATGTTATTCCCATAGAAACAGAAAGAGAGTGAACCATCTCAACGCATTATATGATCTTTGTCAGCCGCTGTTCTTTTCTCTTCCCTCCGCACGGTGGCGCTGTTCCCCACGGATATATAACCAGTAACCACCTGCTGCGCTTTAATTACAGCAGGAGCTCCGACAGGTACGTTTGTTTTATTTAGTTGTTGTCAGTTTGTGGACTTTAAGAAGATGATTCTCTGTGAAACGAGACTCTTTGAGTGACGCAGCGGCAGTTACGCTCCGTCGCTTCCAACCGGAGTTTTGTAACTAAAAACAAACCGAAAACTGTCTTTATTTGAGCTTTTACAGTTCGTTTAAATAACAGCAGCTGTTCTTTTAGGTCTTGACTGTGAAAGACTCGCCTTGCTTTGAGTCCTACTGACGGTAAGAAGTTTAATCTGTGATCTTCTGCTGTGTTTCATTGTGTTTATATTGTGCTTTAGAGCTAAAGCTAACGTTAGCTCACCTTAGTTCAATTTTCGCGGGGCCCCGCCCATAATGGACTGTGATTGGTCAGCTGAGACGTCATGTCGCTCAACTCCGCGCTGATTGGCTTAAAGAAAAGAAGCCTTTTAAACTGTAGTTAAATGACTGAAGACACGTGGGTGAGAGTCCCTCTAAAATAATATATAAATTATAATTCATTGGGAGATTCTTTTTTTTAATCAATATGTTAAAATATAATAATTCTAATTAATATATTAATGGAGTAAACAAAGAGAGGGGCGCTCACTATCTAATAAATAATAGTAAATAAATTGTATGAAGGAAAAGCAAATAAATCATGACAATCCATCATTATTAATAAAACAGAAATAACAATAAAATCGTTAAAAAGGCAAATAATCTGCTTCTGAACAGAGCATGTATTGCGTGTTTGTCCTCCTGCTCCAGGTGCTCCTGCTCTTTGCTCCCAGAGAAGGAGGCGCATCTCTGGATGTCTCGCCGCAGCCTGCGCCTGGAGGACGGGCTGCTGGAGCGGAGCCTCCCTCCCAGCAGCGCCTCCTTCAGCGGGGGGAAGGCCGACTGGAGGAACAGCAGGTGAGGAAGAGGAGGAGGATGAGGACTTATATATTATTATTGTAAAGATAATAAGAATAATGCATATGTATTTTACTTGTCTACTTTCTCTCCTCCTCTCCTCCTCCTCCTCTCCCTCTCTCTCCTCTCCCTCTCCCTCCTCTCTCCTCTCCCTCTCCCTCCTCTCTCCTCTCCCTCTCCCTCCTCCTCCCCCCTTCAGGCAGTTGAAGCCCCGTCGCTCTTCCCTCCTCTCGGCCTCCTGCTCTTCCTCCTTGCTGCTGCCCTCCCCCCGCTCCTCCCTCCTGAACAGCAGCGTCGTTTCGGATGCCTCCCTCCTCTCCTCGCTGCTCGATGACTCCTCGGTGCAGGAGAACTCGCTGGTCCACGCCTTCTGGGGTAAACACAGCACCTCCTCTTTTATATTGGTGGGGTGTGGGAGGTAGTGGAGTACAAATACTTTGTTACTGTATTTAAATACATTTTGCTGGTATCAGTACTTTACTCCACTACTTATCTTTCTGAAAACTGTTTACTTTGACTTCTAACATGTTGAACACAAATACCTGTACCTACTTCTTACATGTTGAACACAAATACCTGTACTTTCTACTTCTTACATGTTGAACTCAAATACCTGAACTTTCTACTTCTTACATGTTGAACCCAAATACCTGTACTTTCTACTTCTTACATGTTGAACACAAATACCTGTACTTTCTACTTCTTACATGTTGAACACAAATACCTGTACTTTCTACTTCTTACATGTTGAACACAAATACCTGTACTTTCTACTTCTTACATGTTGAACTCAAATACCTGTACTTTCTACTTCTCACATGTTGAACTCAAATACCTGTACTTTCTACTTCTTACATGTTGAACTCAAATACCTGTACTTTCTACTTCTTACATGTTGAACACAAATACCTGTACTTTCTACTTCTTACATGTTGAACACAAATACCTGTACTTTCTACTTCTTACATTTTGAACACAAATACCTGTACTTTCTACTTCTTACATGTTGAACACAAATACCTGTACTTTCTACTTCTTACATGTTGAACACAAATACCTGTACTTTCTACTTCTTACATGTTG
>NW_011346823.1:0-13793 GCF_000735185.1 Notothenia coriiceps | reverse complement strand
GGGGGGGGGGGGGGGGGGCAAAGCTCGCTTAGGGCCCCCATAAGTCTAGGGCCGGCCCTGGGTGTCAAGCATAGTATCGACATGGAGATAATCCTTGTCTCCTTGTCAGAGCATCTAGTTGAATGGTGCGAGTAAACACAACTGAGAGCCGCGGAGAAACTTGCGCGAGTAACACGATGCGGTGTGAACGCACCGCTACACCTTCTAGGGTTAGGGTTACAGACCAGCTGGTGAGCAACGTCACCATTACACTTGCTAAGGTTTGGGTTAGCGACTGGTGAACAAAGTAACTGTAATATTTACTAGGGCTAGGGACTAGTTGATTTGACACAGTTAAGAATCAAACAGCTAAAGAGACATATACTTCCTAATGGAGTGGGCAAAGTCCAAAAACAGAGCTTAAGGCGTATACTGTAATTTCATTGTCAAAGTGAAGAAAATATGGAAAAAATGCCTGTGATTGAAATGGAAAATATTTTCCTAAAGTTGAGTTGTAAATGCAAGCGCGTCAGAAGAGTTTGACTGGAAGTCTGTAGGTTTAAGTCCTCAGAATGCTAATGACGTTGTCTTGCTAACTGTCAGCATCTGGTGCTCTTGAGCAAGGCACTCAAACTCTAAACCAGTTGTGGACGCCTGATTTCTTAAATTAGAGCGTTCAACATAATTGTGTGTAAGTGTGTTGGTGGAAAATTGAGCTTCCCTATACCGCCATGTGTTAAACATTACAACCAATCAGATGTGACACACACAGACACTCATACACACACACACACACACACACACACACACACACACACACACACACACACACACACACACACACACACACACACACACACACACACACACACACACACACACACACCACACACGACCACACACACATTGGTAAATCACGGCACGTGAATTGCAGCACGGTCAAAGTGATGGATAGATCTTGGGTCTACTTCTCTACTTCCCATTCCACACCAGGCATATGGATATTACACACACACACACACACACACACACACACACACACACACACACACACACACACACACACACACACACACACACACACACACACACACACACACACACAGGTCTGTTTATTTACAGCTAGTGTCAGGTGGCTGAGATTGATTATAAACGAACACTGGCTCATGATTAGCTTGAACATGATGGCATGTGTGTGTGTTTGTGTGATATAATATGCCTCTCAAAGAGTTGTAGGTTAATGATAGGCTCTACATTTATACCGTGAATAATGACTTACTACGTGAGTGACTGTGTGTGTGTGTGTGTGTGTGTGTGTGTGTGTGTGTGTGTGTGTGTGTGTGTGTGTGTGTGTGTGTGTGTGTGTGTATGTGTATGTGTGTGTTAGCACATACAAAGAGATGCAGACCCAAGTGGTTGCAATTAATTGCATTTCGCTCATAGATTGCACACACAAAAGTAAAAGTACAAACTTGGCACGAGTTTGTCCCACACACAAATCTAAAGATTTGTCAATCACATCGCCATGAGCCACCATCATCACTACAATCATCATCATCATCATCATCAGCATCATCATCATCTGGTTACTATTGGCGTTTCTGAAGTAATTAATTTGTACTTTGTTAGGAAAGGTCCAGTGTAAATAAAGTTATTATTATCATTATCATTTTCACCATGGTCATTATTTGATTTCATTTGATCAAGTTAACATATTGGATGCTGGATACAGACAGATGCGTTGTGCTGCTCTGCACAGTGTGTGAGGTCATTGGAGATCTAAGGTTAGATCTATCATCCTGACTTGAAAAAGAGAAATAACAAAACCCTTTCAATTAGAATGAGATATTCTATTTTTTCTTCTTGTCAATCTGGCCCTGGTTTATTTTGACTCCCATTACAACAATCTGCTGTTGTAAAGGTAATAGAGCAAAACATATGGATTCATTAGCGGTTGAAAATCCTCCCTAAGAAATTAACCATTTTACTTTAGCTAAAAAGGACAGTGGTCGGCAGTTTGAGGAAAGGAGTGAACCTTTAAATAACAAAGTATATATTTTACTTCATGCAGTGTCTTTATATACAGCATCGTTCTGTTTGGAGGACCCCACACAGCAGTGGTGGAAGGGATTCTGCTGGCCAAACATCTGTCCAACAGTCTAGATTTACCCCCGAGGAGAAAGTCACAAATAGCAATATGTATAGCCATACAGCTAGCAACTGCATTTTGAGGCCACTATTTACTCATGTTAACCAACAAGGTAAATGATTAACCTCTATTTAATTAAATGAAAATGTTAGTTCATTTGTGTACATACAAAGAGACAGCTCCATGCAGTTACACGCAAATGCTGAGGTTTCTGTCCAGCTACAATGACATACTGTATATCAGATCTTCTGGCAGAGCTGGAGAAGTACTCAGATCTTGTACTGGAGTAAAGGTAGAAGTACTAGAGTGTAGGAATACTCTGTAAAAAGTAAAAGTCATGCAATCAAAATATATTTAAAGTACCAAAAGTAGTGATTGTGCAGATTGGTCCATTTCAGAATAATATATATGATATGTTTTCTAATGATTGATCATGAAAGTGTTCTGAAAGCTGGTAAAGGTGCAGCTAGTTTGAATGACTTTGTAAACTGCAGGGTAGCTTGTGAATTTACTCCATGTGGAACTAAAGTCTGATTTAACACTTGTTTATATTTCACATCATTCATCCACATCTGTGAAGTAACTAAAGGTATTAAATACATGTAGTGGAGGAAAAGTACACCATTTACTGTACCTCTGAATTGAAGTGCAACATTGAAATACTCAAGTAAAGTACAACTACCTCCAAATTGTACTTAAGTACAGTACTTGAGTAAATCTACTTAGTTACTTCCCACCTCTGTCTGCTGGGGACATTTCGTACAACCAGATATCACATGTTGTGTGGATTCACTATCGTTCAGTTTCTTCTGCAAAATAGGAGACTAACACGCTGTAAACAGTTCACTTAGCTTCACAAACAACCGTGTTTAAAGTTTCAACGTTTATCTCCGCTCTTAACTCCCTCCCTTCCGGAGCAATATGAAAATAAAGTTTGAATATCATTTCCTGCAAAGTCTCAGAGAAAACAAAAAGCTTTCTCTGGGGGAAAACTCCAATCGGTGAAATCTGTAAACGCAAAGCAAACTTCAGTTAGATTACACAAAGACAATATCAATCACATGTTTGATTGTGCTGCTCAGTAACAGAAGCGGAACACACACACACACACACACACACACACACACACACACACACACACACACACACACACACACACACACACACACACACACCAGACTCACAGTCCACCCAGCTGCCATCACATGTCAGTCAAAGTCTGCCATGACCAATCAGAGAGGCTCGTCACTCCCCCTTTGTCCTGAACTCCCTTTGGTCATTTTAGACAGGCAGAACTGACAACCATTGAGATTGAGATGTGAATCTTTGTGTGTGTGTGTGTGTGTGTGTGTGTGTGTGTGTGTGTGTGTGTGTGTGTGTTTGCCATGATTGTCTTGGTAACACAACGACTTATTTCAACAAATCTCCATAAACCACACACACACACACACACACACACACACACACACACACACACACACACACACACACACACACACACACACACACACACAGAGTCCGGCTGTAAACTGACAGAACCCAAAATATGTGTGATAGAGGAACTCAGACGATAACTAACAAGTATTAGGTATGATTTCTGTCAAATGGCAAGAGGGGTTGAAGGGGGGAGGGAAGGTGTGGCATGGGCAAGGGACTCCCTATCCGTTTTCTGTCTTTTTACTCTTTTTTTCCTCTGTATTATCGTTTATATAATTTGTATCTGTATATATATGTCCCTTTGTTTGGGCATCTTGAAAATAATACAAAGTTGATCACAAAAACAACAGTACAGTGAATTCTGTACAGAACAGATATAAAACAGCCTGCCACAGAACACTTGATGCAGGTCTCAGGACCCTGTACCAGAACCGTAAAGTTCTCCACCCCAACCCTGACATTTTGTCGTAATCTAGTTCATTGTAAATGTAGAATGCATCAAATGTAAGTCTTATTGACAGTCATTTTACATCAAGTGAAAGGTTATGAAGGTATCAACCATGAGAACTTCAGGTGGAGCTGATGGGATTTGTTTTTCTAGGACTGAGAGACGACCCCTCTCTCTGGGTGTGTGCCCCCCCCCCTCCCCTCTCCTCTATTTTCACTAGCTTGTCTCTTTATGTTTACCTTCACACCGGGATTAATGTTTTTTCTGTTGCTAATTGCAGCTGCGTGTTTTTCTGTTGGCCGGTTTTGTGTTTCGCCAATCAGAGCTCTGAGATCCTGCATGAGACCCGTTTGTTTTTTCAAGCCCAGCAGCATCATTTATAATGTGTGTGTGTGTGTGTGTGTGACCTCACAGTTGGCACTTAACTTACTTTATATAATATTTCATTTTTATCTATCTTTTATTGGACATTTCTTTTACTTTTTTGCTTATATAATATCTTCATTTGTTTATGATTTATTCAAAGCTTTTTTCTGAGCCACTGACTTTAAAGTCAGGGGAAACACCCCCACAAAACGGTGTACAGTTTTTAGAGTGATGGTGTGTGGCAGGGGACGTGTGTGTGTGTGTGTGTGTGTGTGTGTGTCGCGCGCGTGTGTGTGTGTGTGTGTGTGTGTGTGTGTGTGTGTGTGTGTGTGTGTGTGTGTGTGTGTGTGTGTGTGTGTGTGTGTGTGTGTGTGTGTGTGTGTGTGTGTGTGTGTGTGTGTGTGTGTGTGTGTGTGTGTGTGTGTGCACATGGGAAGATTCATCTTGTAGAACACAGACGGTCTTTGGCCAGATGGTGGCATGAGAGGCCCCTCAGTCTGCTTCAGACCTGGCTTATATGATATAGCTTACAGACTTTGTATTTATTTTAAAAGGAGGCATGTGGCCCGGCAGTATGACGGCCATGTGTTGTGTTTCTCTTTTCACTGCTGGATGAGAAATGATGGGAGTTTGGCCCAATATTGGCCCATGGGCACACCGGGAGGGCCGGATCCCTGCAGTCTGTGCAGATGTTTCCAACCAATCAGAGCTTGCATGATTGTGAAAGAGTGGTGTGACACAGGAAGTGAATCATGGTTTGAGAGAGTGCTATTGATCTGTGGAACTCTGTGAAGGCTTCTGGTGATAAGGTTTTCTGGTTCTCTAGGTTTGCAGTTGTTTTTTCCGTCCGTTAACCTCTATTGGGGTCACTGGAGTTCAACGTTTTTTGGATTGGGTGTTAACCTTCAAGAAGGTCCTCTAGAAATACAACCAGTACCTCTGGAATTCAAAGTTGTATTGGATTCTGTATTATCTTTAAAGAAAGTCCTATTATATCTAAAGGGTGTTTTATGAGTTTCAAAAGTGTATGCCGGTTTCTGTGGTTTTTAGCTTATGTTAGCACAACGTTTAGGTCCTGTTTCTTTCTGACCATTGCCAGAGCTCACTATACGATATATTGCATAATCTGTACGAAAACAAAAGAGAGTGTTCATTTTGCGGTTTTATGGAAGTTTATGTACAAATTGTCGTTTTCACCCTTTGGTTGTCTGGTTTGTCGATGCCCAGACAGAACCAGGTTAGCTTTGTGGCCTTGTTTCCAGTCTTTTATGCTAAGCTAACCGTCTGCTGGCTACTTACACTGAACAAAAATATAAACGCAACACTTTTGTTTTTGCTCCCATTTTTCATGAGATGAACTCAAAGATCTAAAACATTTTCTATATACACAAAATAACCATTTCTCTCAAATATTGTTCACAAATCTGAAAAAATCTGTGATAGTGAGCACTTCTCCTTTGCCGAGATAATCCATCCCACCTCACAGGTGTGGCATATCAAGATGCTGATTAGACAGCATGATTATTGCACAGGTTTGCCTTAGGCTGGCCACAATAAAAGGCCACTCTGAAACGTGCATTTTTGCTTTATTGGGGGGGTCTGGGGGGGTCCGAAAACCAGTCAGTATCTGGTGTAAGGGTTAGGGTTAGGGTTAGGGCAGTGGTTCTCAAACTTTTTCTGTCAGGCCCCCCCTTTGGAGAAAAAAAAAAGTCGGGCCCCCCCAACACAAATAGTCAGGCTCAGTGGCGGCGCCAGAGATTCTATTTTGGGGGTTACGTTACTTTTAGGGGTTTTGGGGTCGGTGTGGGGTTAGGGGTACGTTCGTTACGGTTACGTTACTAGTAAGGGTAGGGTCGTCTAACCAAACTTAAGGGTTTTACCCGGTTACCTTAATTAGTACTACGGTCGGCGTACACAGTGGAATGTTCTACTGTAACAATCCCCACACACACACACACAGTGTACCCGCGACTGTTACAATGAAGGCTCGATAATCAGCTCACGGCATATAGGTGTAAGCAGGGGTAAAGTGTTATTTTTATAGGTGGTGTGTGGACCTCACATAGGGAGGTCAGGGGGCAAGCTCCCCTGGGAAGATTTTTAAATATTGAAGTTAAAAGCATCAATCTGGTGCACTTTGAGGGCAACATGAAGAGATCTATGGATACATCTCTCAACACCCATTTGAAACAGAACTGTAAACAGATTTACTTTTTCTTTATGGATATTTTACAAATCACTCCCTTTTTAACGTTATTCGTTTTTTTAATGTCATATAGTATTTCATACCTGTTTTTAATTTATTCTCTTATTTTTTTATAACTATAATGATCATATAAACGTGGGGCCTCGGAAATAATTGTTTACATTAATGGTGACCAAAACGTTTGAGACCCACTGAGATAACACTGAGAGTCCTTTAGCTCACTGAGTCTCTCATTCTGACAGGAGAGGACTCTCCTCCACTTTGTTGTTGAAAAAGCTCCTTATATCCGTTAGCGTAGCTCGCTAGCACCAGAAGCTAACAACAACGATCTCCGGTACCGGTGCGCTCTCACTCGCGCACGCACACAAAATGGCTCGTTCCACACACACACACAGAGCCAAACTTTAATGAAACACAGAGACCCAGACGTAATAGTACTGTATAATATTATTTTCGAATCAATAATTTTTAAAACATTTTTTTTTTTTTTTTTTTTTTATAAACATTTTTCCTCCTGGTCTCTCGCGCCCCCCCTGTCATGCCTCTGCGCCCCCCTGGGGGGGCGCGCCCCCCACTTTGAGAACCACTGGGTTAGGGTAATGTTGTTAATCGAGTGGCCTTTGTTCGTCGTCCATAACATACGCCTGCCCATACCATAACCCCACCACCACCATGGGCCACTCGATTCACAACATTACCCTAACCCTAACCCTAACCCTAATCTGTTGTTGGCTGTAGGTCTTCTGCTATCACTTGCTCCTTCTGCTGTCGGTGGCTCAGCGTTTTGAAGGTGCTAATTAATGTTTCCAGCCCGCTTCGAGCTGGAGTCTGCTGGAGAAACATAGCATAATCACATCTCCACGTCACATTAAAGGTGAAGGTTTGCAGGCACAACATTTGGCTACAGTGAGACAAGCCTAATGGAAAGCTGAAACGTCACCGTAATGTTACACCAATGCTTCTGGAAAAAAGCAGAGGTCATGCTGCATACAATATCACAGCAGAACATAACTCACAGGAGTCCCTGCAGCATTTAATCAGACCTGGCAACCCACTGGCATGGAAATCAAATGTTGTGTAATATTGATAGGCCCTCGAGTCAGAACATGAAGTCATACAGAAAAAAGCAAAATTGAGATTTAATAAAGTGACCTGGCTGTAGCTACAAACGCTTTAGAAGTACAAATTGAATCAAATACCTTTTTTTAAATAAACGAAATGAGCAAATATTTCCCCTCCCTTTTAGTGCACACACATGTTAAATAAACAGTGAGGCAATCAGAGCTGGAATATAGCCAATTTCACATTTACTAAGTTTTTATTTTTATTTAAATAAAAGCTAGTGGCTAGTGGCCTGGCTTTTTAAATAGTACTCTATATTTTCCAGAGTTACTGTTGTCACAGATTATTTGTAGTTGTAAGGGTCTGTTTTTAAATGTTTGTTTTGCATATGTGGCCTGGTTCTAGGAATCAGGAAACGTTCACTGTTTTCACAATTTCAAAGTATTCCTGGATCAATGTTGGCCCATGTTGTATATGTTTTCTAATTTCTTGACATTCACAATCAAATCATTGTAGTCCAGAGTTTTTAATGTCAATTTTGACTGTGTTAATTTATTTTGCCAGTCTGTCTCTCTCTCTCTCTCTCTCTCTCTCTCTCTCTCTCTCTCTCTCTCTCTTTCTCTCTCTCTCTGTCTTCTTATAACTGCTGGTTCTCTCTATCATTTGAATCCCTCCTACTTTTCTCTCTCTCTTGCTCTTTCTCATCCTCACTCTCCCTTTCACTCGCCCAGCCCATATCCAGTGACATCAAAACTTCATTACCCAATCACCATGAGGCCAATTTGTCATTGTCAAAGTCCTGGCCAATCAGCTTCTGTATGCTAATTCCCCCCAGCCAATCCCAGCATGTGTGGGTCTGCTGTGCATTATATAAAGCAGGCAGGCAGAAGAGCTGGACACATGAGGAGGGAGAGAAAACAGGCTCGATAGCTCGATAGCTTTTCGTGAGAAAAGGATAGCACAATGTGTGAGGTCATTTGATTGACATTTGGTCTCTGGGAAACAGGCAAAGAGCAAGATGTGAGAAGAAGTACAGGTGCAATTAGATATAGAAAGAAAAAAATGCAACTCTTTTTATCAATTTTTATCATTTTCTATATTATCAGCTGTTGTAATGCAACATCTTAACTATGTATATGTCTGTGAATAGAAGAACGATTTAAGAACACCAACATTGCCATACTGTAGGTAGGTGCTATGAAGAATTTTCACATACACATGCAAGTCTCCTGGTCTTTGATGTAGAACACGTAGTCAATGGGAAACAGTGTTTTTGGGTCTTCACTGTAGAGCACATCGATTATTGTAATTGAACACATGTCTTTAATACAGGAGACATAGGTCATACTACAGAACTATACAGCACACAGGTCTGTACTATAGAACACTTACTGTATATTTACTTTAGAAGACATATGTCTTCATTAAAGGACACATGGTATTCAAAATTCAAAACACAGGTCTTATAAAAACATAGGTCTTAAAAATAAGAAATGTTCCATCTTCTGTCCTAACTGGAATGTACATGTGATATCTAGTTTGGCAGATAACTAACAGTTTCTTCAATGAAAACGAGACAGTGGGTAAGTTTAGGAAGTATATTTTTCTAAAACTTAAATAAAGAAACACACATTTACAAGGTGTAATGATTTTATCTTGTTTTCACATTAACACACATTGAATAATGTGTCCCTGCAAACAACATTAACACACAAATGTAACAGCCCGAACTCTGCCAATTCTGTTGAAGGGGCAGCACCACGCTTTACTCATAGGGTTTACTATTGTGTCATGGTGTGCTGTGTACTCCATTTGTTAAGCATTACAGCTATTTGAGATGTGTGCATTGTGTCAGCGATCTGTTCTGTGTCGCGTTACAAAAAATGAGGAAACTGTAGAGCAGGGAAGAAGATAGAAAGGTAGGGTCTGTTGGAAAACAACTTACATTAGTCTCCGTTACAACTGGCCTTATATTTGGGAAGTTAGATGATCCCCAATTCATAAAACCATATGGAGAAAGATTTATATTTGTCCGACTTCAGTACATATAAATAATTGAACAGGCATGGTGTTCATGCTGAATTGGACTGCATTCCATGATAGACATAAACCACCAGATGGCGACAAATGGCTGCCTTTCTCAAGTCTCCAGAAATAAAATCAAGTTTGACATTTGTCTGCCTGCTGATGCAGTAGGGAGATACTGGTTATCAGAAGATTCAGCAAATACTCATATGCATTCATAACTGATGTACATTAACACACATTTTGGGGAAAATATGCATTTACCAATTGTTAGATGCAATAACTATTGTCAGTAATGTTACATTCTCCTCACAGATGCATGTTTTAGTATAAGATGTGTCTCTCATATGTGTTTTTAATAACTTGTAATAACTGGCAAGATCTTTGTCTGAAACAGCAGACTTCCCTTGTCCAATACTTTCATTCAGGACTTAGGGAAGTCAGCTTTAAAGGGGAACAATTACTGAATCGTGAATAATTAAATCCGGAAAATATCTTAAAATACAATAAAAAACTATTTTCATTATTAATTTTCCTAATTATACATTTCTTCATGAATAACTCTGTAAGTGTTAATTAGGTGGAGAGTGCTGTTAACTGCACTCTAAAGCAGGACTGTAAAAGTATAGAGTAGAATCGATCAGACTACTGTGATAAATCCTCAATTAGAAGAAGGCAAGGATCTCCCTATCTCTGGAGCAAACTGAATGAAGTAAAAGACAAAAGAAACAAATAAAAGTATAAACGCAATAAACGTAAATGAACATCTATAAGAAATAAATAGGAGACTGACATTCGTATACTTTATTATCTTTGCAATGTCACACATTTAAGGACGCAGTTATCTTGTGTCTTTCCTATCCAGCAGCATTTGGAGGCATTATACTCAATATTGTCACAACAAAAGATGATCGCCCAACGTGGGGCTCGAACCCACGACCCTGAGATTAAGAGTCTCATGCTCTACCGACTGAGCTAGCCGGGCGTTGTTATCGCTCACCTGGTGGCGATATATGAATAAAGTCATGACAGAGACAGATATGGCTGTGTATAAGATATGGATCTTATAGGATCGGTCGCTGATTCTTTAAGATCCATATCCGTGGCCTACAGCTACATTATTTTCGTCAGTGTATTTCGATATTATGATTATGAATTATGATTTAATAACCGAAATAATGATGAGCAGTGATAATCTGTCAGGAGCCTGATCCATAATATACAAATAGGATTGTTTCTAGTGTGAGAAACTTTTTTTAAGGTGTGTATTTTTCCAGTTTTGTTCATAATTACTTATTCAGAACCAGAAAATGTATTGAAACCTTTTTTTTTTTACAGCAACAGACTTTTATTTTGAGCTAATTATTTCGAATCAGTCAACAAAGTTTATAAATAATAATAGTTTTTATTAAACATGTCTTTATTAGAATTATTTAAACGATTACAAATATAAAAAACGATTTGCTCTAATGCTTTTACTCTGTCCTGTGTGTTTCTTTTTACTTTTACTCAGTTACACATTACTTTTAGTCTGGGACTGTTTCTGGATCAGTTGCAGGCAGCCAATCACATCCATCAGAAAAAAAGCAGAACGAACGATTGGCTGGGGGAGAGCAGGCACCTGCTGACGGCCCCTCGTTTTTCCACCAATAACCTCCCTGACCACACCCATAAGCTCGTTAATATTCACAAGGGTCCTAGATTTGTATCCTGATTGGACAGAGAGCAAATTCATTATAAACTAGTGACATTATGACTGTTTTTCATTGGGATTAAAGCAACAATATTTAATTTTTTTTGCATTGTAAATGAGATTTGATCTCAATGCTTTTTTATCTGGTTAAATAAAGGTTAAATAAAAATAAAATAATAAAAAATAAATAAGTAAGAAATCAAATCAGAAATAAGACACTGTGAATGAGGACAAATGTTTTATTAATCGTCAGTCTCACAACATCCAAATGTAAACAAAATGTCTTTGGCTTTTTTTAACTACGAAAATATTGAATAGCTAGCTTTCAGAAAATACACATTATATTCTTTATAACTCTGTCCATAAAAGTATCTGCATTTTTTTTTTAACCTACAATGTCCCTTTGCCTATTAATATACATTATATGTTTGGATCCTTATTTAGCTTCATAATAATTCAACTTTATAAAAAATGAAGGATTGCCGGACAGTGCTGCAGTAACATGTGGCCACATGGTGCTAACATTTATTTAGTGTCATAACAAGGCTTCATTACATTCCTTTAAAATGCTCTATGAATCTAACTTTACTAAACTCAGCATTTCAGTGCACAAAAGATTTGAACTTATATTTTTGTAAATTACATGTTTCAAATGAAAATACCTTTATCTTGTTATGTGATATTTAATTTTTTTCCAGTATCTATTCTGATTTAAGATGCAAATGAATGTTTACTTCCCTAAATAGATTGTAACATTTTGGGAAAAAGCTGTATTTTTCTTTTGTTTTCCAAATAAAAGTTGATTTCAAAATAAAAGTTATTGATCACTAACCAAACTTTACAGAAGCACAGCTGGACCCAAGTCTTCTCCTTTCTTTCCCTGATGTCCTTTGGCCCGTCAAATGACAAATCTACAAGAGTATGAACTAACATAACTCTCTCAAACCAAATAAATTAATACATGTCACACACAATGTAACAAAAGGCCAAACCACAAAATGTCAAATAGTGGCTGGTTAGTGCTTTAGAAGCAGACTCTTGGCTAAAAGGCTTGTAGCCACCTTCTCTTCACTCCTAGACTTAAATAAGAATTAGAACGGGTCATTTCAGTATGGACCATTTGATCTGCTCCTTGGCCGACTGCAGAACCTGGTACACAGAAAGAAAGAACAAAAGAAGATAAGGCAAATATCATGTAGCAAGATGTAATACAGCAACAAAAGAAAATACAGTAGGCCTATAACTTAAAACCTAAACTAGATGAAATATGAAATATAATCAGTGTTTGAATGTATTGATATGTATTACTCTATACTTCACTACATTTATCTGAGAGCCTGTGTTACTTTACAGATTCAGACACAAAAATATACAGTAGATCAACTCATACATGAGCATTGACATACAAGTATAGGTTCAAATACCCAGGTGATGTATACAAATCACTCAAATAGGATCAGATTATTTTGGTAGTAGATTGGTTTTTGGATTTTTACTGAATGCTTCTTAATCTGTGTATCTACCGTCCAATTGTTTTTCTTTATTCAACACGTAAACGGAAGACCGTCTGAGAGGCCTTTTTGCTTTTTTCCTTACTAAATGGTCTAATGGTCCTTGGAGCGAGGGGCGGGGCCAAACTCACGGAAGTGATTTCAAAACAAAAGCACTCGTTTGCTAAAATCACACTTTGAATCACTGCAGTGTCCTGCTGAAGGACCGGTGATTATTATAAACAAGGTGAATTTAACGATCATATCCCCATAAAGGGACATGAAAAAAACGAAAAAAACAACAGAGAGAGTAAAAAAAAGTCGCACGAGATACTAACCCGTTATCCTGACTTTTTTTGGGGGAGAAAGTTACCGGTGCGCCAAGGAGGAAGTGAAGCGCACAGGACACAACCATTTCATTGCAGACTGTTATGTTTACGTGGGGAAATGACAGTGCATTATTTGAGATATATTTCGTACTCAGACTTCACTTTAAGGACATTTCGGGTGTGTGGTCACTCCAGGAGGCAGCGGGACGTGTAACTCAGAGAAGAGCAGCACCAGCGCTCAAAGAGCTTTTACGCACCGCCTTCTGTGTTTACCTTCATTGAGCAGCTATAAAGAGTGACCACAGGCCGTTTTAACCACACACACCTCTACACACACACCGAACTGCCCGATTACTCCCCCTTTTATTAGTTTTATGGAGGAGATCGCCGGTCAACAGGACGCATGATGGGCGGACTGGGACTAAAAATCAGCCCGGGAATCTCAACCTGCCCAGCCGACGTAAACTGTCAACGGGGGACGACGACGACGACGACGACACTGGCCACTGGCTCTGTGTGTGTGTTCTGAGTGTTTGTTTCCCTATAAAAAAGCTGCGGGGGAAGCAGGTACTCTGCGAGTCACGGACATTAATTCATAGATCAAAGCAG
>NW_011346822.1:0-3145 GCF_000735185.1 Notothenia coriiceps | reverse complement strand
TAACTCCTCCAAAATATATAGTTTATTTAATAATGATACTGAATATGTGAATCATAACAGTGATTGACGGCTGATAGGAATAATATGATTGTTAATATTATCATATAAATTTGGACAAACATCGACGAGACAATTCATTAATGTACTTATTGCAGCTGTCTGCATAGATTTGGTACCCCTGCTGGTCTAAGAGTGAGACAAACTCATTCAGTTATTGTTCAGTTAAAATTCATTCAATTATGTCTGCCACCTTATATATTTATATTTAAGGCTTTACTGATGTGCCAAAATAATGTCACCTGATGTTATTGAGTTAAAATAAATATTGTGGATTTCCAAGTCAACATTAATCAATATGACTGCGATTAAATCAGCATATACTTCTGCAAGGGGATGCCACCCCTCAAAATCTCCTGCCACCCTATGAATATTTTTCATTATTAGCGTTAACTTTACTTCCTGCAAATTAATTTGGTAGTCATATTTGCGGCACATCTATGATAATAACTGGCTTTCAAGTGTTGTACATTACGAACACTGTTGCTAGGCAACTGACAACAAAATGTGTTTCTTTTTTTTCTTAGTTATTTCATTGTTTAGGAATGGGAAAATATAATAAAATAAAAATAAATGTTTCTTCATGTAATTTTTTTATTTAAGATTGTATGTTGCCCTCACTAAATGCACTTATTATGAATTATATTTCCCAATTCCTAATCAATTATATAACTAAGAAAAAAGAAAGACATTTTGTTGTCAGTTGCCTAGCAACAGTGTTCACATAACACTTGAAAGCCAGTTATTATTATAGATGTGCCGCAAATATGACTACCAAATTAATTTGCAGGAAGTAAAGTTAACGTTAATAGTACCATTCAAATAAAAAGTCATAAATAAAGCAAGTGAAGTAGGCTACATTTAATAAAGCCGCGCGTGGAGGGAGTTTATAAACCTGGTTAAAGAGTCCCTTGCGGGACGCTATAATAAGTAAAGTGAACGCGCCAGCAAGGAGACGACACTTCACATGGCCTCCTATTGGTTGAGGGATTTTGAAATGATTTTTGCACAGAAAAAATCCAAGCGCAGAGTAGAAATCTGAGAGCAGACATTTGACGAACAGAAGCAGCCTGAGTACGAGGAGAACGTTTTAAACTGGAAAACAGGAAATCTGTGCAAACAGCAATATATCTGAGTGCAAGCGTACAGTTTGAGCAGAAGCAGAGCAAATCTAAGCGCAAGGACAGGGTTTGACTGAAAGAAATACAAAAGCTGAACGTGAAATCAATAAATGATGCTCTCAAATTGAAAGAACACGCTCTTGAATAAAGACAGGGAATAACCTCCATCCTTTATAGCTTGTTGTAACTCATGGTAGGTTTCTTTTATTTTATTTGTATTCATAATCATTGTTTGTATTCGTGAGCATGTATTATGGTGTATTAGTTACTAGGGACGTTGTAGAAATGTGTGTGTCCACCACGAAAAAAGGATCCTCATTCACTTTACATTGGGGTGGTTTCCGCGGTGCCGACACGTAATTTAGCAGATTCCGTGTCTCCACCACGTAATGCGGTGTTAAAGAGTCGTGTTCATTTCACGTATTTTGGTGAGACCAGGTTGAAAAAACAGTGTTTGTGATCTTAACTGTATTAAACTAAAATGGAGCATTTTCAGCTCAGATTTTATTGCTGCTTTTTTAAACTGTAGTATGTGCTCATGTGTTTCATTGTTGGTGTACATGCTACTTCCTGAATATGCTTCATGAAGGGCAGGTTTCCCTGTAAATAAAATCATTTTTGATCCTAAATATCTTGGTTTCTTCTTTTCCAAGCTCTAACTCTTGTATTTATTTGCTTTGCCTTTGATATTGAGATAATCCAGAAGTAACGGAAAGTAATCAGGTTACATTACTTTTATATTTCGATACTCAGATTAGGGTTAATGATATTTTGTACAGGTAATTAGTAGTTATGATATAATACATTGTTAAACTAACCCCAAACCCTCTGCTGTCAGGGCCCAAAGACAGTGGCGTGAGCGCAAAGCAAGGTCCAGTACGTCTAGATCCTGGATCTTCCTGGTCTGATTCATCATGTGTGAATGAAGGGTTTCGGAGCCCTCCTAAAGATAGGACAACAAGGGTTTATGGGAGATTAACACACAACCATCAGTATAATTCTAGTTTACTCCTGTAAAATTATGCAGAGAGCAGTAACTACCAAACTAATACAATTGACTAAAAATGGTTCAATATTTTATAGCAAACTTAGACAAAATGTAATGTTCGTAATGTTATGTAATTTTATGGTTTAGGATTCTATACCCCAAAAAGTAATTGCCACAGATTCTACGCCGGCATATTACTGCACTCTAGGATCATCTACAAAAATGCAATATGACTATCATAACCACAAAAAAACATAATTGATTTAATACATTTATATTTTGAATGTAAAAGTAGCTAAGACCACACCATCACATACTCCATTCAAGTCAAAAGATGCCGCTGTGCTTGACTAGTAACCGATCATTTTTAAAATAACACACAAGTTGGTATTGCCTAAAATAGCCTGCAGGCTTTACTCTGGTAAAAGAAAATGCACAGTTGAAAATGTAGTGTGCCTTTACAATAAATGCCAATCTTACCGGCATTAACTGTGTCATCTGAGATGTTGGATCTGGACCACTCAAAGTCCTCGGTCATCCACTGCTTTACCTGGTCCTTTTTAATATCTTTCTTCCTGCAAACATAGAAAACATTTTTTAGATGTTAAAACTAAATGTTAATTATGCTAGCTATGACGTTTTTAAAAAAAAAATGTAATTACAATAAATAAAACACACTTTTATTGGCTGATACTGCCATGAACTCTTTTCAAAAACATTTGATAAGTAGGTATTATTAATAAAATCATGTTTTTATGCAATAACATCTTACAAAACTGATACTTGTTTATGACACTTTATAATGACTTGATGTTAAGAGTAGATTGTCTGCATTGGACTCTTCCCACAGTGTTATTACTGACCGATATTTTAATATTCCTTGTTTTCAAAAATCTTTGGCGAACAGAATTTGATTGAATGTCTTCATTAAGCTTACATCTTTTGTTTGCGTTTGTTGAGCAGCAGGAATAGAAATAAC
>NW_011346821.1:0-4196 GCF_000735185.1 Notothenia coriiceps | reverse complement strand
AGAACCGGAGGTTTCCCTCCACTGAGGGGGGGATGGTCACCAGCCGCCGTTTGTGCCTCTTGGGATCCAAATGCAGGCTGGAGAACCACCTCTGCAGGCGGCGCATATGCAGTAACCCCAGCTGGACCACAATGTGAGCTGCCGCCATGAGACTCAAAGTCTGCATGACAGTTAAAGCTGTCACTGTTGCCCCCTGAAAGCCTGTGAACCGCCCGGAGAAGGGACGCACTTCTGCTCTCTGACAGGGTGGCGCGTAGCACACCTGCATCGAACACCATTCCCAACTACAACGCCTGCTGGTGAGGTATGGGGGTGCTCTTTTTTCAATTGATCGCAAAGCCTAATTTGGTTAGGTGTGTGATCAATTGTGCTGTGCAAAGCATTGCCTGTTCCCTGGACCTGGCCATGACTATGAGGTCGTTTAGGTAAAATAAAACTCATGTTGTGGGCGCGCAGCGGTTGAAGCGCAGTGGCCACACATTTACTGATCGTGCGTGGGGATAGGGAGTAGCCGAACGGTAATCTGTTGTACTCGTAGGCTATCCCCTGGAAGGCAAAACGCAGATACTTTCTGTGCTCCGGAGCAATTTCCACATGATAGTATGCGTCTTTCAGGTCGATGGTGGTGAACCAATCGCCCGGTTTGCACTAGCCCCATTAACTGTTTTATAGTTAAAATGTAGCGATTCAGGCTGCAGAGATCTAGAATAGATCTGAATTCCCCTGTCCTCCTGAGAGCCAGGAAGCGCATGGAATAAAGACCCTTTTCTCTGTGCTGAGGGTGCACAACAGACACAACCTGTTTCTGGACCAGAGCCTGAATCTGTGCTGAGAGAAAACCAATCTCCTCCTGGGAAGACAGATTTACCTCTCGCATGCCCATAAAAGGAGGTGGGATGCTGCAAAACTGGAGTGAATAGCCCTGTTTCAGCGCCCTGTCCATCCACCTTGTTAGTACACAGCTGAGTTTCCATTCCCCATAACATTGTGTTAATGGACAAGCCCTCAGCTGTTGGGCCGCAGCTATGAAGCTGTGATACTCTCTGGTGACCCGTTCCACCACAAAACACAAAAGATTTGCCCATGGAGGGTCGACACAGAAAGGGCCAATTATTTACTGAGGTCCCTGAACGCACCGCCGTGCGCTGTTGTGTGAGCGCGCGCTCCACCATAATGCTGTTTTCACTACTACAGTAAACAGCATTAATCGGAGTCTTTATAGGCGTAGTGTGTTCTACTGAAGTCCCTGAACGCACCGCCACGCGCTCTATAATGCAGCCCTTACCACCACTACGGTAAACTGCATTACTTGGAGTCTATGCTTTAGGCATAGTGTGTTCTTCGTACCCACATAGCGCTTTCCTTTAGACAGCACTCCCTGCGGTTCATCCCTCTCATCTGCGCATGACCACTAGCCACCTCCATTGCAGGAGCTACAGCTGGGACAGCGAATGGGGAATTTGTACAGTTAACATTGTGTGTAAGTGTATACAGATCAACCTGATTTTTATAAGAAAACGTAGTGATCTGTACAGGGAGGAGGCGGGATTCGCCCACTCGTCCCGGGCAATTGTGCTGTGCAAAGCATTGCCTGTTCCCTGGACCAGAGATTTTCTCCCCCCGCCAATCAGATCCGTGCAGCCCGTCCCCGTGAGTGCCGGCACGCCGGTTCCACGGGGTGGGCCGAAGAAGTGGATTGATCCAAAGAGCCCTTCTGTAAAGACGGGGGCTCCCAGGAGATCAACATGGTCCCCTTTGGAAAAATGCCATGCGGCGTGATCACCCAGGGACATCACACGGCAGGCAGCGGCGGCGGCCTGTGATAAAGTAGGGTCGACCCTATATCATGTGAAGCCACCCAGCACCGGTCCCCGGAAGAACCGGGCCTGGGGCAAGGCCCATGGACCAAGCTACCTATTCGGCCTTGCGGCCCAATAATCGCTCTGACCTGGTGAGGCATCTCTAGCAATGAGCAAGTAGCCCACACACACGCCGCCATGATCATCATCCAGGGAGAGTACAGTCCTGGGCGGTGGACTTCCATGGACGCCGGACTCGGAAGGAATGGCAAACGCAAATGGCACCGCCTCGGCCATATACTGGTCCCCCTAACACTCGAAGCAGAGGTGGTGGGGATCGGCGCACACTATTTAAGCCAAGGCACGATTTCAAAACTTTCTTTCTCTTTCTTCCTTTCTCTCAAATAATACGTCTAAGTGCAAGGCTATCACCTCCGCTCGCTGAAGAGTAAAGGATGATGGTCAGGAGGCGGGGCCTCCTTTTATACAGAAATGAGATGCGCACGCATTCAGGTAGGCCCGCCCCGGGGCCGGCTACGTCTATAGAAATCTCAGTGGGTGAATGCTCGCATGATAAGGTAGTACCCATAGAGTCCAGTAGAGGGCGGAGCCTGTGAGAGATATAACAGTTTGATTTGGGCGCAGCGCTAGGCAACAATTGTGTGCTTCCGCAGAGGGCAAGCAATAATAAATCTTCCTTTCGTTTGAGGTAATTACTTCTCTTATGCAGTGTTTTTTTTATCTTTAATTAATATTGAAGAAAAGCGTTTTATGTTTTACTTTTTACATAAACAAAAAAAGCAGGCTGTACTTTTGGAGATATGGTTCCTTCAGAACAATGGCTGTTTGTTTCCAAGATAGCGGGCTGTCGGACAAATGTCTTTCCCTTCCACTGGGACATTTTGGCCATCAACCCCCTTTTTCAGCTGAGTGAAATCTGTATTTAGATGTATTAACTGGATGAGTAAATGCACATGTTGATGCTGGAATACTGTATGATCATCAGCCAGGCTCTCATTCCAATCCAATCTCAGAAATGTAGGAATGCAACTGAAGAAAATAATCTTTATAACTTCACCTTCTGCTAATTTAAGGCGCCCGTCAGAAATCAACAGATAGGCCCTAAAAGGAAGAGTATGCAGCGCCACTTTCTTTGATTTTCCTGATGTAGTTTGTAATTGTTCTCTATAGTGCAGGAGGAAAGTAAAGATGATACACGCATATTTAGTATACAGCAAGACATCTCTGAGCAATTAAACAATCACAACAGAGCCAGCCAGCTAACCAATCCGAGCAGACTGGGCTCTGGTTTCAGACATAGGGTGAAAAGAGGTAGATACAGGCAGTATGAGAAAAATGAAGAGCTATTTGAACAATAAATCATGAAGACATGTCACAGTAGAGAAACTATTTACTAATTTGTACCTAAAAATTAACATAAAGGGCCACTTTAGCCACTCTTATAAGACTTAATAATAATTAGAATAATAATGTTAAGTGGAACAAATTCTGCATCACAAGCAGAACTAAAACTCCAATCCCCCCTGTTATCTCTCCCGCGGCTGGCCTCCACCCAAGTCCTGCTGGTGCCAGTTGAATTGTTGACTGAAGTTAATGTGGTGATGATTACTTAAAATATCTGCACACATGCTGGTAGCTTAGATTTGTTTCCATCTCTGTTATCCTTTGTAAGCGGTACAAACACACAGAACATAGACTTACATTCCTGGCAATCCCATGTTCCCCGAGTGGTGAGAACACCAGAGGAGACAGTATTTGTTAATGTTTATTTTATTACGAGCTCTTCCACACATCTGTCATTCCTTCCCATCCATAAGTCCCAAGGTAATAAAAACCAATCCACTTTCCTACCACACTTAGACACAGTAAACCAGATACAAGTGGTCACTCTCAGCCTGTTTACTGCAGTATTAGATCTGCAGCTGACAGACAAGACACAACGAGAGAGACATTTTAGATTCAACTGAATGTATACAATATACTGGCTTTTGAGTTTTCGCATGGATGGAATGGCTTAAGTGCTGTATGTTTTTGCATTTGTGTGTGCGTGTGTGTGTGTGTGCCGCCTGGTGTTTTATTTCCTCTCTGCCCATTGGCAGTGCAGTTGAACAGATTGTCAGCTTTGCTTCACTGCTTCAATAATGCAGTATTTTTGATCAGTGGCAAAAGACACCCTGGCCCTGCTCATGGTTTACACAGAGCTGATAAGGCACCAGTGGAGGAAGTTCATGGTTTGAACCACAACATGCTTCGAATAGATAGAAAATGCATGACATGTGCATACAAATTGTGCTGCAAGAATGCAGGTATAGCCAGGGGTGGACTGGGACAAAAATTCAGCCCTGGCATTTTCTGTCCAGACCAGCCCACTACATT
>NW_011346820.1:0-2974 GCF_000735185.1 Notothenia coriiceps | reverse complement strand
GGCACATGAAAGCTATCAGCAGCACAATCTGGAGACAAGGGGACAGTTTGAGGAATAAAATAAATGTTAAGAAGGAACCAAAGTTTGACTGGTTATGATTATTTGTGTTGAATGTGTCCGTGCTCGATGATAAACTATAAGATCAAGCGAGTAATAACTGGGAGTTGGATGTACACTAAGTGGTACCTACAGCCTTAGATGTACACTAAGTGGTACCTACAGCCTTAGATGTACACTAAGTGGTACCTACAGCCTTAGATGTACACTAAGTGGTACCTACAGCCTTAGCATACTGCGATGTTTGGGGAGAAAACCATAAATACTAGGCGGGGAAATCCTTAAACTTCCATCTAGAGTTACACTAACATTCAATTAGTTTTGAGCATTATCAGAGTATGTTAACTGGAATCTATGCACATAAGAATCGGAGAGTAGATCTGTAGAATCTCTGTTGATAAATGTTAAACCACTCACTCTGAATGGGAAGCGGAGGGGTCTGTGATACGGCTGGAACCCAACGGGCCCCCCCTGCTGCAGGATGGCCTGATGGGCTGCATGCAGGCCCTCGCCAACAGCTGGGGCGGGGTTGTTGTTGTTGTGGTGAGCAGGAGGGGGGTTGTTGTTGTTGTTGTTGTTCACAGGCTGGTTGCCCTCATTGTCCTCCTGTTCCCCGAGGAGGTAGGAGTGGAGGTCTCTGAGGAGGGAAACATGTGATTTAATTGGGTCGTTTTTTATTAAAATATTTGTTTATCTTTCTTTTTTTTGTATGCATGCTTCTTAGTTAACATTGAGCTGTCTTTGTCTCTTTTCTGCTGTGACTAATGTACATGTCCCCTCTGTGGGACTAATACAGGTATTCTGATTCTGAACTTTTGAAAGAACATCCATAACATTCATCTGTTTGCAACTTACAAATGATTTATCTAATATTACATATTCCAATTACTGGTATACAGTATAGACTCTCCTTGCCCTATTTTAACTATTGTATCTGTTTCATTGTGTTGCTCTGTTGGAGGAGCCTGTGACCTCAGATTTTCATCATCATATCTACACTGTAGCGATGCACACATGACAATAAAAGCCTTGAAACCTTGATTGGTTACGGAAGGTCAATGTGAGAAATGTCAGGGGCTCGGTTAGAAAATGTGTTGTTGACTTACAGTAGATATCCAGCGCTGACGGTCCAGGCTCTGACGAGGCCTTTGAGCCACTGCCGAGTGTGACCCTGCTCCAAGAGAGCGGGGAGAACCACCTGAAGTAACAACAGCTCCAACGACAGCTCGCTGACCGGGGCGTCGCTGAGGGGAGAGGAGGGGCACAGGGTCAGAAAATAACATTCTACAGAGTGTAGGTACAAATAAAAGCAGAAGAAAACTAATAACGGAGCCGGGGGATGTACAGTACCACTCAAAAGTTTGGACATGAAACTGAAGACATCACAACTATGAAAGAACACTTTTTTGTTAACTAGATAATTCCATATGTTCTTTTATAGTTTTGATGTCTTCAGTTTAAATCTAATTGAATGAGAAGGTGTGTCCAAACTTTTGACTGGTAGTGTATGTGTGGCTTTGATCTCAGAGAACATCAGATTGGATCTAATAGTTGTTAGTCTTTACTCTTTGCAATATAACCCGCCTTCCTGGCTGTTTTTTTTTAACCTACAATGGCTCTAATATGCCCGTGTATGAAGTATATTTGGTAACACTGAACAGTTCCTTTGAATTCAGTTTCAGCTGTTTCTTACAACACAAGTCCCTGCAACTCTTGGTTGTAACCGTCATTCATGTTGCCAATAGGGCCAATACTTCCTCTTTTGTTCAAAATGAGCTGCAGTTAGATGTTGTTTTTTTAACGCCCAGAGGTGGAAGTGGCTTTTAACACCATTTCAAAGCAGCAGTTCAGGTTCAGGTCCTTTGTGTACCCGTAGGTTGATTTAGTTTGCAGATAAAAAGACAAGGGATCCATCCTGACACGCTCTAAAAACTAACAGAGACAACAGACACATCGCTAATAAAATAACTAATCAAAGTACACCCTGCTCCGTCAAATCTCAAAATATAGCACCAGTAGAAATATGGACATTCAAAATTCATAATTAAATAAATAAATAGGCATCTGTGTGACACTCCGATGATATGTTAATTTGAGCAATAGCTGCTGGGATAAAAATGTTTTTATACCGCTTCGTTCTACTCTTTGGGACGACTAACCTCCGGCCCGAAGCAAGAAGCTTAAATTCTGAGTGCAGAGGGTGGGAGTTAGGGTTGGGAACCGAACCGAACCGAACTCGGTTCCAGATGAGAACCGATAAGAAAATGCCGGGTACCCGTACAAAATACACAATTTCGGTTCTGCTTAACGGTTCCTAAACGCGGTAGACCCTGTATTCCACCGGGTCCGTCTGCGCCGCGGTGACCCGGTGGAATAAAGGGTAAGGGCGGACTGGCCATCTGTGTGTTCTGGAGAATCACAGAACGGCCGGTCGTCAGCGGGCCGTTGACGGCCGGCACCGCCCTTAATTTTTTTTAAACGGCATCATGAGCTAAGTTGAGCTAAGTTGCGCTGACAGGCGACAGAGGTCCACAGTTGCCCCGCAGCGAGGCTCCCCCCGCCCTCCCGTAGACAGTTCATGAGCTCAGTAACATCATAAAACCAAAGATGGATCGCGGTAAACGCTCTAAAGTGAGGCTCCACTACGCTAAAAGAGAAAAAGACAAGGCACAGTGTAATGCCTGTTAATAGTTTTCAGTTAAATAAAGCACAGCTATTGTGCAATACATTTGTATTGCATGTATATTTTTTATTTGTAAACATTTCAGTAAAAGCTTAAAAGAATAAAGATATTTTTGTTATCCAAACATTTGCCCTCTTTCTTTTACAATTTTGGAATCGAAACGGGGAATCGATAAGAACCGGAATCAATAAGCAGAACCGGAATTGGAATCGATACATTTCAAACGATACCCAT
>NW_011346819.1:0-1489 GCF_000735185.1 Notothenia coriiceps | reverse complement strand
CAGTCCCTCCCCAATGTGCTGTGATTGGCTGTTTCTACTGTCTGCGATTGGCTGGTTCTACTGTGCTGCAATTGGCTGGTGTTACTGTGCTGCAATTGGCTGGTGTTACTGTGCTGCGATTGGCTGGTGTTACTGTGCTGCGATTGGCTGGTGTTACTGTGCTGCAATTGGCTGGTGTTACTGTGCTGCGATTGGCTGGTGTTACTGTGCTGCAATTGGCTGGTGTTACTGTGCTGCGATTGGCTGGTACTACTGTGCTGCAATTAGCTGGTTCCACTGTGCTTCGATTGGCTGGTTCTACTGTGCTCCGATTGGCTGGTTCTACTTTCCTGCAATTGGCTTGATCTACTGTCCTGCTATTGGCTGGTTCTACTGGTTCTACTGTCCTGCGATTGGCAGGTTATACTGTCCTGCAATTGGCTGGTTCTACTGTCCTTCGATTGGCTGGTTCTACTGTCCTTCGATTGGCTGGTTCTACTGTCCTGTGATTGGCTGGTTCTACTGTGCTGCGATTGGCTGGGTCTATTAAAATAAATAAATGTCTCTCCAATTACTCATTAAAACCTGTTCTGGGGCCAATGATGTCAACAGTACAGGTGAGTAATGTTAAAGCTCAAATATGTATATGTTTTCTTCATATCCTTCGGCGATCCCCACAGGTTGAGAACCACTGGTATACAGAATACTGAAGTAAAAAGAGCAGACGTCAGCTGTAGCAGAGTGGACATGACATTTCTTTATTTTTAGCTATACAGGACCTCTGTTTAAAGTGATTGTTGGTTATATAATAAAAGTGTTTTCCTGTTTATCTTTCAGGTCCAAGAGGGGAAATGTCCTAAAGAAATGTTGCAATTTGCAGTGAAAATCAGATTAGAGAATATTCCAAAAAGAAATGCATTAAAGTATGTTTGGAAATATGTTGAGTACCCCAAAGTGTTATGTAGTACGGGTCCCAAGCACATAGAAACAGCCGGATGCTAACTTGCATATGTTACCAGTTAATTAAGTTATTATTCAAAATATAGAAACGTATTGGCCTTTTAATCACTGGGAATTATTGTGGCCAATAAAACTGATGGCAGAGTAAGTCCAACACTATGTTTTTTGTTTTCACATTATTCTTATTAACCAATTTTTCAAGATGAAACCATATAAATATAGTTTATCTGCTCTGTAATCCTGTTGTGACGCTCCTAAATCCTCACAGGAAACCTGGTTCACTGAACATTAAAGGATAACTGAGGCTTTTCTTTGTTTTGTTGTCAAAACTATTTTAACCCACAACGAACCCCACTCTAACCCTAAAAAAATAACAGACACATTTAGTTATCTCAACCCTCCTGTCGCGTGTTCAGGTCAAATCTGACTGTTTCACTACTTTCATCAATCATAAATATTGTGTTTCACGTTTGATTTTCTCAAGGCCTTATCATATCCTCCAGAGTAGGTGTTTGAACATATAAAACTGCTGATCACCTGTCATTACATT
>NW_011346818.1:0-6381 GCF_000735185.1 Notothenia coriiceps | reverse complement strand
TTAAAATGTAAAAACAAATCTTCCCGGGGGGGCATACCCCCGGACCCCCCTAGAGGATGTGATGTCCAACCACCAATTATGTTCATACAATACTGAATGCATTTGAAGCCTTTAATGATGTATGTGTCTTTCTTGTGCTGGCAGACAAATAGAAACATAATGGCGGGAAGCACTTCGCACGCGCACACACTTAAAATGTCCACGCGCGCCGCGCTCACATTTTGCTGGGCCCGCGTGCCTTAGCACCGCTGCTATGACTCCATCCTAGGGGAAACATTTACTCAAATAAAAAGGTTGATGAATTATCATCTAATGATTTGTATGATGTTTTATTTATGTTAAAGGTCACTTTGAATGATTTTAACTAATGATAATGTAGAAAAACTAATATTTTAAATTCGGGACGGTCCACATTAATTTCGGGACGGCTTCGATTGTATTTCGGGACGGTTCCGGGAGGATGGTGAAAAAACTTAGTCGAGAGCCCTGATTACAGCCCTTTAAATAATTCGGAAAATAATTCCACTTCTTTACGACGAGAGACACTCATCTGCTTTAAAGTAGTTTGTGCAAACTGATGCTTAACATTTCAATTTCCTCCTATAATCCTCTGAAATTAAAACAAATTAGTTTTGTATATTTTCTGGCAGTATTCTGTTTTTTGCTCTATGCATAACTAAAGCCGTCTGTAAGTCTATTAAATCTCTAAGATTAACAAGTACGCAGATATTTAAAGGTCCTGATTCAGTTTCATCCTTTTAAATGTTACATTTTGCCCACCCACAAAATGGTGAAATTGTATATTCATTACTTGGAGTTATCTTTAAACAAAGAATACAAAAAATAGAAAAAGTCTTTATGAATGGGGGCTTGTTTAACAGCAGCAACACTTCATCAACACTTCTGTTTACTAACTCACAACTCGTGCAGTATAATCCGAACTCTTTTGGGAAGAAGTGAGCATGTGAGTGGATAAATGAGGATAACGTTTGAATGTACTGAACGAGTTTGAATAACAGGAGCTTTAAAATAGCCAGTCTACTTTCACCTTGGAGGCCTGCTAGAAAGGTTTCTCAGCAATTCAAAGTGAATCATTGTTATACAAATAGTAATTTTGTGGGTTAGCTATTCCTTTATTACAGGGGTGTCAAACTCAAATAAACAGTGGGCCGAAATAAAAAAATGGGTACTAGTCGAGGGCCGGACTGGTTCAATGTTTATTGCAAAACTTATTGAAATGAACTTATTGCAAATATTAAACCTGGAACTAACAAAGCTTAAATTATTGCCTATGAAAACAACATTAAATAATCAGTTGCATTCATTTCTTATGGCTCTATCTGCAGAGTCATTTCCTATGATTACATTTTTCCACAGGCCAACAACAGCTTCAAAAAAACTATTTCCCTCAAAGAACAAACCAAACATGCCCTGTTGTCGTGAGAGAGAAAGTGCAGAAGGAAACATCCATGTAAACTCAGTTTGCTGCTCTGTGATGCTAGTTCAGATACTTGGCATCTCATCTTGGGGGCAAGTTGATCAATGTTTGGGGTCAGGCTCTGAGCTGAGGAGACCCTCAGGATGGAGTGAAGGCGTGTGTGCAATATACCGGAGGGCCAGATCTAATAAGAATTAGAAATTATCCTGCGGGCCGAAATTAAATCCACCAAGGGCCTGATTTGGCCCCCGGGCCTTGAGTTTGACACATGCGCTTTAATAGAACTAAACTTGGCCCATATGGTAGCTAATGACTTGCTTTTCTGATGAAAGTTTTATGTTTTTGTCAGAGATATGAGAGTAGGATGTTCAAGAAGAAGTGAGCGTATGACTGGATAAATGAGGATAACATTTGAATGTACTGATCGAGTTTAAAAGACAGGAGCTTTAAAATAGCCAGTTTTGGTATACTTGTTAAACCTCTGAGGCCTTTTTCCAGAAACCTATACCACTAGTAATTTTGTGGGTTAGCTACTCCTTTAATGGTTAACCAGAAAAAACGAAATGGCTTTTTTTCCCAGAGATTTCAAAGTAGGATGTTCATTCTGACCTGCTGCAGATCTGAGGTCTGTATCTGGATGATCTGCGGCTGCCCGTTAGCCAGCTCCACCGTCGCCGGGTCGACCACGGCCACAGCAGAGTTGGTCTCCATGGCGACGGCCGCTTCGTCCAGCCTCTGCTGCCGGGCGTGCGTCTTCTTGTGGTTCCTCAGGTTGGAGAAGGTCTTGAAGGCTTTGCCACACAGCGGGCAGACGTGTGGCCGCTCGCCCGTGTGTGTGCGCCGGTGCTCCGCCAGGTGCATGCTCTGGATGAAGCCCTTCCCACACACCTCACAGCGGAACGGACGCTCGCCCGAGTGTGTGCGCAGGTGCTCCCGCAGGTGTGTGTTCTGACGGAAGCGCTTGCCGCACTCTTGGCAGGGGAAGGGCCGCTCCCCGGTGTGGACCCTCTGGTGAAGTGCGACTCCCGAGGAAGACACGAACAGTTTTCCACAGATGGGACACTGGTGGGCTTTGGTTCTCTTCCCTGTGGCGCAGCGCGTTCGCCCGGGGCCCAAAGAGAAGTGACTCAGTCTGTGGAGTCGCAGGTTGGCTGGAGAATTGAGCTTCTTCCCACAAATATTACAGTCTAAACCCCCACGCGAGAGACCGCTTGAATCCCCTGATTCTGTCTCTGCTGAGGTGGAGGGCTTTGAGCTCAGATCTTTCCCCGCCACTGCTTCTGTTTCTTTGTCCTCTTCTGTCCCCGTACCGGGCTGCACCAGGGTGGGGTGCAGCTCCAGAAAGTGTCCCTCTCTCTGTCTCCGGGTCAGGAAGCCGGCCTCGCAGTGGGGACACGGGAAAGGCGCCGGAGACCCCTGGTGTTGGGTGTAGCGATGAGCAGCTAACTTAGTGGGCCAGCGGAAGGTGGCGGGGCAGTCGGGGCAGCAGAGCGTGGCAGCGCTGGAGTGCAGCAGGCTGTGCTGACGGAGGTTGGACGACTGGGAGAAGGAGCGGTGGCAGACGTCGCAGCGGTACGGACGCACGCCCGAGTGGATGAGTGTGTGCCTGGTGAGGTTGGCGAGAGACGAGAATGTTTTCCCGCAGTCGGAGCACTGGAAGGGCCGCTCCCCGGTGTGGGTGCGGATGTGGTTGCGCACATGGATCTGCTTCTTAAAAGTCTTTCCGCAGATGCCACACATGAAGCTGCGCTCGGTGACGTGGGTCTTGCGGCGATGGTGAACGAGCTGCAGCTGGGAGGGGAAGGTCTTGGAGCAAGTACGACAGGAGAAAGAGGTTTTGTCTGATGAGGCAGGTGGAGAGACAATAGCTTTGACGCCTCCTCCGGTGTCACCCAGGGGGGCAGAGTTAGTGACAGACTTCTCCTGCTGGGGCTCGATGGTGGTGCCTTTAGGTGGGGCAGACACCTCCATTTCAATGTCTTCCCCCTGCTGCTCCCCTTCCCCTCCTGTCATTTCTGGATCTTGTCCAGGTGTACCCATCTCTTCCTCCTTGTGAGAAGTCAGTATGTTGACCTTCAGCTCAGTAGTGTGTGAGTTCTTCTCTCTCGCCCTCTGTAGGATGGCGAGGGTAGAGAGAGACACTCTTCTTGGAGCCAAGACCTACAGAAAATAACAAGCATAAGTAAAATGAAATGCTGTTGTTACTCTGAGGTTGTGAACTAATTTGGAGGGGCGTCTGCTTATGTTACTACCGTGGAGGTAGGGGCTGGTGTGTCAGCTGAATTGCGGTGAATGGGGGCTGGTGTGAGGGCGGAGTCGCGGTTGAGGTGGGTTCTGCGGTGGTAGAGGTACTTGGTCATGTTGGTGAAGGTTTTGTTGCAGAACTGACACTTGTGGAGGGGGTCTGCAATGTGGGACTTCCTGCAAGATAAAACAGAAGTGATTAAATATAAGGTTTTAAGAATAAAGCTTTTAAGATTCAAGCACTTCAGTCCAGCCTTGATCCATAGCAGAGATCAGTAGATATATCTTACCTGTGCATGATCAGAGTCATCTCAGTGGTGAAGCCGGTGCCACAGTCCACACACAGATACCTTGCCACGCCCGAGTGTGTGCGCATGTGTGTCTGCATGGAGGTGGCCTTCTTGAACACCTTGCCGCACTCGGGGCACTCGTGCGTGCCCTGCTCGTGCACGCGCCTGTGAGCCGCCAGCCTGTTGACGGAGGTGAACGTGCGGCTGCAGAGTTCACACTGTTGGGGCTTGGCCCAGACTGCGGCTTTCTTCTCTGCCACTCTGATCCTAATGTCCTCCACCTTCTCCGTCGCCTCTTCCCTCCCCCGCACCTCCTCGAAGCCGCTCATGACGCCTGGCTCCCCGCTCTCTTTGTCCTGACACAGGAAGTGCTCCCCCTGGTGCTGGAGGAAGTCCTCCGGCGTCTGGAAGAGAAGGGAGCATTCTGAGCACTCATACGGGTGGATGACCAGCACCTCTGTGGCCTGCTGCTCCTCCCTCACGCTGGGGGCCAACCTTAACTCCAGTCTCTGCACCCCGTTCTCCAGGACCCCCGAGGAACCCCGGCCCAGCGCAGGCAGCAGGGGGGGCAGCTTGGAGCGGCGCTGGCTGGGCGAGGAGGAGTTATCTGCCAGAGCCTGAGCAGTGAGGATCTGCAGGTGCATGGTGGCAGAGCCGGGGGCCGCCGTCACCGGGGGCAACAGGGTGGAGCGGGAGGGGGCCGCAGGTTTGAAGACAGGCTGACGTGTCTGCTGTTGCAGCTGCTGCTGAGCGAGAACCTGGAAAACACACAGAAATGACCTTCAAACCCCTTTCTGATTGAATTCCTCTGTGGCTTTCTGTTAACGTTCCCCAGGTACCTGCGCCAGGATCTCCCCCGCCTGCTGCTCACTCAGCACGTAGTTCTGCACGTTGTTCAGAGGAGTGATGGTGCCGTCCTCCTGCAGCACATACTCCTGTTGTCAAAAATACACAGATTATTACATTGTTGGGTTCCCACAGCTTCTTAACCCTCAAATTCAAAGTCTTTCTGCTTAATTTCCCTCCATTTAGGAACCAAAAACAGCAAAGTTTGAGAATCGCATCAAAGTGAATTATAGTTGAGAATTTTTTGAGACAGCTCTTGTAGAAAACAATCAAGCTATTGCAGAGACATGAAGACAGTGTAAAAGTATTTTAAAAATGATCAACGTTAGTAAAAAAAAAACATTTTTAATCTTGCACAAAATATATATATGTAAGCACTTTCAACGTGTCTGTTTTGGTCTATTTTCAAAAACGTTCAAGCCCTTGATATTTTCTTCTTTATATTCACAAGCTTTCGATGATTTAAAAAAAGGACAATCGGGAACCATTTTATATTCAATCAATGTAGTGCATTCAATTAACCTGTTGAGCCCCGAGCCTGTTTTTCAGGTCTCAGGCTCGAAAATGACATTCCCAGAACAAATGACCATATCTTCCCTTCTAAAAGGGGTAAATTAATCATCTTTTTTCTCAAAGCAAGGTTACATCTGTGAGTTGGATGTAGAAAAGTCAGAATCAATATAGATGTTTTTATTTTAAAGTAAATTCAGATTGAACATAGTAAAAAAAATGTAAATTATAGTGTCGGTCCAAAAAGAAAACATTACTTATAGTGAAAACCACCCTTGAATGATGGGATGGTAAACTAAAAGCTTTAGGAATCCAAACTATAACATACTGTATAATAAGTACCCTGTATCAAGATTGATGCAAAACGAGTGAAGTTTGACCTTTTTAGAGAGGTTTAGAAAAAATAACACACTTCTGGGGTCATTTGGGTGGACTTTCCATATCTCTGGAACCCATTGGTCGATTTTGATGATTGACATCTCTTTTTAACCGTTAGAGCCAATAGAATCGAGGGGACGTTCATCTAAACATTTCCATTGAGGAGGGAGAGTGATGCGCACGCAGTTTGCCCAAAACCGGAAGCTGGGTTGTAGCTCTCATAGCAGCTAATATGAAATCTCAGTTTTTGACAAAAATGGAATGATGGATTATCAGCAGGGATGCAAACTCATCAGGTATGAAAAAGGTGACAAGGATCCGAGCCCCCGGCTCCCCCACCCCACGATATATCGGCTTTAAAATGAGGAATAACAGAGGATTTTAGCAGTCAGAACAACTAAAGCAGTTAATAATAACAGAAATGCCAAAGAGTCACATCTAATATAAATATATAAAAGCATTTATTTTAATTGTGTAGCAGTCAGTTTATAATTTTGGCAGCACTGTTGAGCATTTTGAAAATGTATTTTCATGCCTCTGTGCAAGGCTTAGTCTTTCTATCTTTATAGCCACTGGTGTAAAGTAACTAAGTTCATAAACTCAACAAGTACTATACTTGGGCACAATTTTGAGATACTTGTACTTTATTTAAGTATTTCAATGTTTTGCTACTTT
>NW_011346817.1:0-8714 GCF_000735185.1 Notothenia coriiceps | reverse complement strand
CCCCTCTTCTTCATGTCTCTTCTACATCAACATGTGTCCCCTCTTCTTCATGTCTCTTCTACATCAACATGTGTCCCCTCTTCTTCATGTCTCTTCTACATCAACATGTGTCCCCTCTTCTTCATGTCTCTTCTACATCAACATGTGTCCCCTCTTCTCCAATTCTCTTCTACATCAACATGTGTCCTCGCTTCTTCATGTCTCTTCTACATCAACATGTGTGCCCTCTTCTTCATGTCTCTTCTACATCAACATGTGTCCCCTCTTCTTCATGTCTCTTCTACATCAACATGTGTCCCCTCTTCTTCATGTCTCTTCTACATCAACATGTGTCCCCTCTTCTTCATGTCTCTTCTACATCAACATGTGTCCCCTCTTCTTCATGTCTCTTCTACATCAACATGTGTCCCCTCTGTGGAAAGAGACTCTGAAAGTTTTAGGAACAAAGATTCTCTCTCTTTTTGATCCATTTCTATAAAAACCTGTCTGAAAATGAGCTGATCAGATTTTGGCCACTTTATGATGTCATAACGATGTTTTGTCTTGTGTAACCATTAGCCAATCAGCAACCAAGGTAACCCCCACCCACACACCTTATCACCTGAATCTCCTCCTAGAGCACCATTGTGATCTTTGTAACCAAATCTCTCTCAGAGGGGCGTGGGGAGGGGCTCCGTATTTCATCTAAAGCAGGGATCACCAACTACATTTGTCCAAGGGCCCAAATTATTCCTAGAGACGCTTTCGGGGGCCAGCGATTTTTTTTATAGCCCTGCATTTTGAAGTTGTTGACCGGGGGGGGGTTTGCTAGTGGAGCACGCTACTTTCAAGAGCCTCGTAGCGGGGGCTACTGCGGAGCGCATACAGCAGACTCTTCACGCTAACGAAGGATCACTTCTTCTTCAGGGCAGGGAAGGCTAACGCAGTACGCAGGCTACTGTCCCGCAGCTGCTGCCTCCCTGTTGGACTCCGGTACTGCACATTACTCACGAGACATTGTAAAAAAAAAATGTAGTGGGGGGCGAACTCACTAACCACTCCGCGGATGAGAATGTCTGGCGTGCCAGATTTGGCCCGCGGGTGGCCAGTTGAAGGTCACTGCTCTAAAGTAACAGACAGAGAATCAGCACTTTGGAAACAGGGCTGAAACAGAGGGGATTATGGGTAATGCTGCCATGATATGTTTGGTGTTTGGAGCCAAACACTTCAGAGACATGTTTGTTTATATCTGAGACCTGTAATATATTAATGAAAAACAGTATAATAAATAGGGGACCTTTTTAAATTGGTCTAACTGCGGTGGACCACTGCAGCTAAACCGATTTACCACTAGTGTGTATGTGTGTGGAAATAACAGGCTACCTTTAATATCTGGCAGTGTTTGCTCGCTGATGCTATTTTCTCCCTGAGTGGAGGCAGAGGATGTGGCCCGGTGAACCGCGTGGGCAGATCAGACGCCTCATGGCTCCAAGCTTATTCCTGTACAGTTCATCCTGCCTCGCGGAAAAAACAACATGTTTCGTGATGTGACTTTTTATTTTTTTTCTCCCATTGGGAAGCATCTACCTTGCAGACTCTGAGTGACCTGGGCGAAGGTTATCAGAACTATACTTGCAGTCGATTTTTAGTGCGTTAGGAATGGATTTTTTCTATTTTTAGTTGGGTGGTGGGTTGAGAATAGTCGTGTCTGTCTCATCTGTTTGCTGGAGGTACTTGCTGTGGCTCATTTGTCTCCTCATCCTGTATGTGAGCTGTTGTTGAACAAAACATCTTAATACTCTCAAGCCTAGTTTAGTTATGATACACCAACATCAGTGTTTTAATATCCCAGAATGTTGTTTAGCATTTTCCGTCTTTGTCCTAAAAGTATCTGTAAAAACTAGACTGTCATTTTAGCGAGAGTTGCCTCCAAAATAGGCAAGGGGATTTACAATGATATCTGTATATAAGATAAGATAAGATGTATTTTATTAATCCCAATTTGGGAGGCTCTTTCGTTCCAGCAGCATAAAACAAAACAAGGCATTGCTCATAATAACACATTAAAAGAGTAGAAATAAACAATTCAATCAAGAAGAATATACAGATGACCTTGAAGAGAACAAATCTATAAACTGTCTGACAAGGAGGGCACATTTTCTGTTAACACAATTTACACAATACAAGCAGGATATTATTTACATCAAGTGTGCATATCAGTCCTTTTTGAATATTTGTGTGTACACTGGAACAAATACTGCTCCAAAAACAAGTGACACAATAATGAAAACAACCTGTTTATTGGTTATATAGAACAAGTGAAAATGTGCTTGGTAAGATTTCTTGAAACAAGACGGGATATTTAGATAAATCAGATCTTGTAATTAGCTGGGAGAACTCAATTTGAACTATTTTTGACCAGAATCAGGAAATGTTGTGTTACAAAATAATCCGCAAATGCTCAAACATGTTCTGTTTTCTGATGTTNTTAATCATTTTCGGCCTTTCGGCATTCGGTTTTCGGCCAACTGTTTCCTATTTTCGGTATCGGTTTCGGCCAAGAATTTCCCATTCGGTGCACCCCTAAAAATAAGATTGTTTGACTTAACAAGATGATGCATTGTCTAAAAACAAGACTTGATATCTCACTGCTGTGTTACTTCTGGAGTTATTATGTCTTATGTCAGGTGTAGAGACATATTCTGACTATTAGACATTTGGCAAGATTTCGAGTTTGTGTAGTGTACTCTGTATGAATCCTCAAACGTGTGTCCACACACTCGTACATGTGTGTGTGTTAATGGAGGATTACTGGAAAAGGGCTAGGAAAACAAACCCATTTCCTGTGAGTTGAGAAAGACACGGGGTCGTGGTTTCTCTCCGGNACATCTGTAAAACAATATGTCGTTTCATCTGGAGATCACAACTCAATATAAGATCTTTTTGACCTTAACAAGATGATGCCTTGTCAAAAACAAGACTTCGATATCTCAACTGCTGTGTGTACTTTCCTGGAGTTATCTACTCGCTCCTATGTCCCAGGTGCTAGACGACCATATATCTGACTATTTAAAGATTCGGTAAATGGACTGTACTTATATAGCGCTTTATCAGTCCTTTAAGACGCTCAAAGCGCTTTACATACTACATGTCATTCACTTCACACCATTCATACAGAGCAGTGTACCTTACTCTAAGGACCCTAACATTCAGCACCATTCACACACTGTTGGCCATGCATCGGGAGCAACTCAGGGGTTAAACAGTGGACCTATTATGCTATATTTGACAATATACTATTCCCCCCCGCTACTGGTCCATCACCCTACTATCACCCAAACATGTCTGTGAAGTTTTTTTCTTTCAACCCACAACAGCATCTCCCATTGCCTCAGCTTCCGAGCCTCACTTTACTCATCCACTCTTTCTCGGCACGCCTCCTCACGCGCACACTCGCCGGATCTCTGGCGCGACACTCAGCTCTCCGACACACCAGCACGCACGCGCGAGCGCACTCTCGCCTGATCACCGCAATCTCCGCGACTCAGTCTCCTCCTGCGCGCGCTCTCGCAATCAACGCGCTCTCACTCCCTCACGCGAGCCCTCAATGCCCTTCCTCCTTTTTTTTTGTCTTGCAGGCTTTACCACAAGGTCGAGTTCTTTTTTTATTCTCCTGCTTTCTAAAACACATGCTGCTCTCAGTACCGGTTAGCTCTGAGTGTTAGCGAGGCTTGCTAATGTAAACAAAGACGTCCAAAACACGTCAGGCATTGTTTCTGATCGCAACTTTCTGTGGGTCCGCCGCCGAATTGACGTCAGTTCGGATCTTGCCCAAGGATACATCGACATGTTGACTGCATGGGCTGGGATCGAACCCACAACCTTCTGGTTGAAAGACGACCACACTCCCTCACAGCCACAGCCACAGTCGCCCTGTATTAGACATTTGGCAAGATTTCGAGTTTGTGTAGTGTACTCTGTATGAATCCTCAAACGTGTGTCCACACACTCGTACATGTGTGTGTGTTAATGGAGGATTACTGGAAAAGGGCTAGGAAAACAAACCCATTTCCTGTGAGTTGAGAAAGACACGGGGTCGTGGTTTCTCTCCGGAGGTTCAGCTGTAACTCAACACTGCCTCAGACCCAGGTTAGAGCCCACCTCCTCTCTTCTGCTAAGCTCATAGTCCACCTGTTAGGAAGCCATTCATCTCTCAGTTCCCCGGAGAGGATAACTGGATCCCCCTCCTCTGACCACAGCTGCTCTGATGGATGGCTTTAATGGGCTTTTATTCTTTTATGTATCCTTTCTCCTCCTCTGCCTTTCCCAAATTGAATCAGCTCTCTGTATATCTCTTTATCTGCTACCTTCTTACTCACATTTCCCCCCCTTGTGCTTATCTTCCATTTCCGCTTCACATGCAGCTGTACAACAGTCCTGTTGCAGCAATCAAAAGGTCCTATCCAATCCACTTTATTTCTATAGCACATTTTAAAAACAGAGGGTTTGACAAAGTGCTTAACAACGAACATCACATTAACAAAATATAATATTACAAGAATGATGGTCTTTGGCTTTAGGCTTATCACAAACTTCTCCTAAAGACTTTAATTCCTCATATTAGATTAGATTAAATATTCATATCTTAAACTGCACTGTAACTTTTAATGTTTATTTTATTATCGACTGTTTTTAAATGGCATTTTCTTAATGTTTTTCATTTTGTGAAGCACTTTGAATTACCTTGTGTTGAACGGTACTATATAAATAAACGTGCGTTGCCTTGCGTCATATATTTCCACTTTTGGACTCTAATCACAAAAAGTCCAAGAGCAGAAATTCCTTAAGCAATCACAAGACAAGGCACTAGATAAAGAAGTTGTGGAATCAATAATACAGAAACTACATTATGAATTATTACATTTATTATTACATTATGAATATTATTATTATTAGGAAGAAATTGGCAATGACTGAACCAGAAATGTATTAAGGTTCGGAGAGGACACACAATGTTATTTGGTAAAAAGGATTATCCTAACTTGATCTTCTTGGTTTTAAAGTCCAACAATATCTGGCCAAAAACTGAGTTGGAATGTCTAATTAACGCCAGGGCAAAACGTTGGTCCTGAACAAACTGTTCCCATCTAATTAACCTTTGAATGTATTATATGTAAGTCAGCTTATGTATTTTCTTATGAAATTGCTGGGGTGTTACAGACCGTTACCAATGTGAACACAATGTATTAGCCTCGTGCCTTCTAGACTTTGCTGATATCCTCTTTTCAGAAGGTGTTTTGTGGATTTAAAAATAACCATTTCCATACATTTCTTTCTCCAGAGAGTTAGATTGAGAGTACTCACAGCGTTTTGTTTTGATTGTTTGTCAAGGTTCAGATGTAATCTTCTTGTTTAAAAGGCGCTTAAGTGTTTTGCGGTGGCCCTGAGCCCGGTATGAGAGGGCACATGGGGGAAATGTTAGGTCGCTAGCATAATCTGAGAGGGGGATTAGGGATAGCCTTGAGCTATTTTACAGTGGGACAATTAGAAATTAGCGATGGGGTTATTCTGAATGGCAAATAAGTTGTTTCCCACGGGTGCTTTGCAGTCCTTTTGGTATTAGCTTAAGAGCTAAAGTAGATTAGCAGGCGTGTGTGGCAATGCAGCTTTATCCAATTTCCCTTATGTATACCCGTCTGTTTTAGCGATTTTCTTGCGAGACCCACTGCTTTTAGAGGTTTTCTATTTGTGTAAAGATGTGGCTGGCTTTATTGAATGTAGGTCTTCTTTCGTGGTAGTTTTTATTAAAAGTCCTTGAGATGTTTCTGTACTTTTATGCTTTGCCATTCGTGTGAGAATTCGGAGCAGATTAACAATTTTCTTTTCTGTGACTCTTTCAATCACTACACCTTGTGTTTGTCCATCCTCTTCATCACTTTTTCTCTCACTCAGAGTTGTTTACCTGTCCAGTAATCTCCACATTAGCTTTCCCAGAGATAAAAGGATGGGAGTCACGCGTCAAGATTAAACGGAAATATGTGTCAAGATTAAACGGAAAGATTAACCTCTTGCTGTCCTACTTAGCCTAAGCCCCCCAAATGTCAACACTTTTCCTCCTTGAGTACAAAGCTCTTTTTTTCTTCGAGTTCAGTTTCAGTGTAAATTATTAAATAAAATTGTTTAAGAATGCACCACATGTCATAACAGAGATAAAGCATTAACTTGAAACTAGAAGGGCTGCAATGCAACAGTTGAAGCTGGATCTGAGTTAGTATTGGTTAACATACTATTTAAACCAAATCTTATCAAGAAATGTGCTTTATGGATCCAATACATTCATTAATAAAAGCTACATTTAAAGGGGACCTATCATGCAAAATGCACTTTTTGATGTCTTTTAAACATAAATACTGTATGTGTCCCCGGTGTGTCAGGGAACTCACGAAGTGTCAGAAAACAAAATCCTCTCTCTTTTCCTCCGTACCCACATCTTAAAAAAGAAAAGAAAAGGGGGGTGCTAACAAGCAGATCCAGAATGTTCGCTCCTATAGCGTCATTGGCGACATCCGGCCGACGTGACACGTCCCAACCTATCGTCTCCAGCACACGTGACACGTCCCAACCTATCGTCTCCAGCACACGTGACACGTCCCAACCTATCGTCTCCGGCACACGTGACACATCCCAACCTATCGTCTCCGGCACACGTGACACGTCCCAACCTATCGTCTCCGGCACACGTGACACGTCCCAACCTATCGTCTCCAGCAGACGTGACACGTCCCAACCTATTGTCTCCAGCACACGTGACACGTCCCAACCCTTGTGTGTGTCTTTTGTTGTTGTTTGTCCTTGTGTGTGTTTGTGTTCAGCTCCGCGTGCTCGGTGTGTTTGTCCGACACCACCAGCATTTGTTTTATTCTTAATCTCAATGTGCTATAGTCCTGCCGGAGTGCACCGGAACGAACGAACGAACGATACTATCATAAACAAATGCACACACACACACACACACACACACACACACACACACACACACACACACACACACACACACACACACACACACACACACACACACACACACACACACACACACGCACACACAGACTATTACTTACTAACTAACTNGACATATTCTTCATAAAACTAACCACATTTGCACGAGTTAATAAAGCGTGGCCTCAATTTAAATAAAACGAGGCCACGCTTTATTAACTCGTGTGCACAAGTTAATAAAGCGTGAAAATCATAAAAACGAGAAAGTAAGACGTGGCCACATTTTATTTATTTTTCTCTCTATGAAACCTCCAGGGCTCCGTAAGTTTCCCTTCAGCACCGTATGATACATTATGTTTTCGTCGAGTCACCATTTATGAGCATGGCAAGATGGTGATTCACTTTCTTATAACCAAAACGTTCATGATACCCTTTTATTTATGGAAAATTACCCTAGCATTGGATCCTACTGTATATGTATAACCTATAGTGTGATTATACACCGTATAAGTGGAACACACTTTGCGTAAATGTCCTACTTCTGAACCTCCTCAGTTCTCTTTGTGAATATGTGTACATCACATGCAACCTTTGTTCTGCAACTCCCCTTGTGACAGGCTAAATGTGAACACTTAAGTGAGCCTAATGAAAGGAAGTCACCCATTTATTTCCACTCTCTCTAGTGTAGTTATTATTAGACAGTCCCTTTGCTGCGCTGATGAGTCAGTTGGACCACTTCAAAGGATGTCTATACTGACATCCATGGCCCTCCTTGTCAAGAAACATCCAGTAATCTCGTGTCCCACAACAGGAGCTATGTTTGGAAAGACTCATGTGAGATAACATTGACGAGAGTTCTGGTCAAGTGACACATTGATGTCCCTGGATTTGGCATGGGTCGATTAGATTAGGTTCCAGGAATAACGTTGGATTTGACGTCATCTGAACAGGACATCACACGCTCACTGCTTGATAGCACGAAGATCCGTTTACGCCGGTTGTTAAACAACATCGTTATGGGGAAATGCAAGTCTGCGTCCAAATGGTTAGAAGATAAGGAAAAAGGACAATTAATACTGTATATAGTAAATGTGAGCTAAAGTGTGTCGCCAAGGTAACCGGTTACAACTCCAAGTGGCGACGAGGTCTTAAAATGTATGGAAAGGGTCTTAAAAAAGGTCTTGAAAGGTATTACATCTGACTTCAGGATTCCTGCATATACCCTGATTAAGTGAAACAGAAACACGTTATAAAATGACATTTACTTACTAAGTGACATTCACAGTCACTAAAAAGTAATACAATAAACATAATGCATGAATAAACCTGTCTATTGAGAACTCCCGAGACCGTTTTACGTTTCCCAGAAACTTCCCTTTCTTTTTTAGATTTCCTGAATCTGGATTTCAAACCGTTTTATTTTTAGACTCCCAGAATTGAGGGCTTTCAACCTTGCACGTTTCTTTAACTTTCCAGTACAGTGACTGCATCATGAATGTACCTTTATTTTATACTCTTATACAAAGACTACCGGCCGTACGATTTGAATGAATAAAGCAACATTAAAATAAACTTTGCATGTAAATGCGTTTTGGTTAGGTCAGGAATTCTAATACAAAAGATGCCTGTATATTTTCCTCAAAATGTTCTTGATCATTTTATTTGTCGGCCTTTATCCAAACTTTGTGCCAGAATAAATTAGCCAGTTGGGATTCTGATACCCTACTTTAGAAAAA
>NW_011346816.1:0-1990 GCF_000735185.1 Notothenia coriiceps | reverse complement strand
GTTTTTACAAATGAAAAATACAAAAATGTCATTATTTTCTGTATACTAAATGCCGTTGAAGCAATTGTATACATTTCTTTATGTATGTTAATGATCAGCAAACACAAAATGTTTCCCAGATTCGGCAAAAACGTCCTCCTGTTTTCCTGGGGGGGACAAAAATCTCCACTTTCTAAACAGATAGAAATTATTATACATTTTCCACTTTCTGGAGAGGATCATAAATACATGCATCCGGAGATTGAAGCTCAAGCCGGTGACGAGCGATTATTAACATTTTTAAGTATTCAGAAAGAATTTTTAGATTTTGAGAAAAAGTCAGAATCTTTTGAGAAAAAGTCAGAATTTTTGAACATTTTGAGAAAAAGTCAGAATTTTTTGAGAAAAAGTCAGAATTTGGCGAGATTGAGAAAAAGTCAGAATTTGGGGAGATTGAGAAAAAGTCAGAATTTGGGGAGATTGAGAAAGTCTGAACTTTTGAAGATTTTGAGAAAATGTCTGAACTTTTGAAGATTTTGAGAAAATGTCAGAATTTTTGATTTTGAGAAAATGTCAGAATTTTTGATTTTGAGAAAATGTCAGAATTTTTGATTTTGAGAAAATGTCAGAATTTTTGATTTTGAGAAAATGTCAGAATTTTTGGAGATTTTGAGAAAAAGTCAGAATGCGATCCATTTTTTACCAACTCGAGCCCGTAACTACCAAACTATGGATTTCTTTTTCAGAGTTTGAATGACATAAATGCAGGTTTGTTGAACTATTTAATCTCATTTTAATGGAAAAGAGGCAAACATCTCTATGGTCAATATCTCCAACCCTCAGCAACTCACACCAAAACTATCTAGATTAGAAAACAGCGGTACAGGGGCGAGGGGCAAACATGCATTTTAAATACCGGCGTGAACTTCCATTTAAATCCCTTTAACTCCTTACTTTATCATTCCTGTTCAGGAACTAGTTGTTGCTCTGTATGTCATGACTACTTCCATTCTGGAGAGGATCACAAATACATGGATCCTGAGATTGATGCTCAAGCCGGAGACGAGGGATATGTTTCTAACACTTCCTATAATGTAGCCTTCACAGCAGTATGCAGGTTCACAGAAAAACCTCTCACTTGTTCTTGAAGACCTGCAGTCCTCGGACGAGCCCCTCCAGACACAGCAGGTCGTAGCGGTTAGCGGGGACATCGATCTTATACAGGATGACGTCCGACGCTCCCGAAGCCTTGGAGTCGCCCTGCTCTCGGCTGATTATCTCCTTCTCTGAGGTCTGGAGCGCGGCAGAGCAGAGTTCACGGGTTACAGCTGCAAATACTGATTATTTCCAACATGGATTCATCTAACGATCATTTAGTTTCAGTTAATGGATGATTGTTTAGTATTTGAACTGTGAAAAAATGCCAATTAAAACTCCTAAGGTATTTTTTTGGAACAAACACCCCAATAATATATTGACATATAATGTTTACAAATTGGTAAATGGCAGATATCGTCTCATTTGAAAGGCTCAAATCTGAGAATACATGAGTTGCTTGTTTACAGCTGCGAATGCTGATTATTTCCAACGTGGATTCATCTAACGATCATTTAGTTTCAATGAATGGATGATTGTTTAGTGTTTGAAGTGTGAAAAAATGCCAATTACTACTCCAAAAGTCTTATGGACCAAACATCCCAAAATGATTGGAAAATAGCAAATATCGTCTCATTTGAAAGGCTAAAATCTGAGAAGTTGTTTTGGTAACATTTACAAATAAGGACTGATTACGCAAAGTGGAGAGAATAGGAATAATGACAAAAATAAAAAAGTGCAATCATTAACATTAAATAAAAACAGAAAAAGTATTTAACCACTTAAAATGTGTTATTGCATAAAAGCATGTGTATTAAAGTGGGTTTTAAAACGTGATTTAAAAGAGGTTACAGATTCTAAAGCATTATATATTCAGGGTTCATACACTTTTTCACCAATGATGTTCAATGACTCT
>NW_011346815.1:0-2986 GCF_000735185.1 Notothenia coriiceps | reverse complement strand
CTTTACTGTTGCTCATGCTTAACCGCCACAGCATCAACTCCCGGGCATACACTTATTTTATTAACATTGGATGTTACTCTGGTTACACTGCGCCCCATATTGGCAGGAGTATATATCAGAACACAACAATAGGCATATGACAAGCATGATCATTTCTGACGTGGGCCTCAATATGTCTATCCAAATGTCTTTCCATTTTATAATTTAATAACTTTAATTTGACTTATATGCCTTGATCATAAAATATAATACTGGTTAATTACTCTTCAGACTTATTTTTTTATATTTTTCCCATCATTCCAATAAATTATGGTAAAACTAGGATTACATTAAGGGAATTGCTGATATTCAGTAAGCGAATAAACTAGTAATCATACAATCAGTAGTAGACAGGTTGTAAATAAACCAACTCTAAGGAAATAATCTAAAAGAGGAAAAACTGAAAAGGAACACAGAGGAAAAATCCATAGTAATCCATCATCACACAGGAAACCTGTGCGTGTGAAAAACTGTGCCAAGTAGAGTAGGTCAGAGTTGAACCAGGCAGTTATTTTGAACTCTAAAGAATGTTTACCATAAACAGTTTGAATACTAATTTCAGCATATGCCTTCCTTTTAAAACAAAGTTTAAACCTGTTTTTCTGTCTCATATTTCTTTGACCTTTTCTTGATGTCAAGATGCAGTCAAGCATACAACCAACTTATTCACTGCATTCTATAAATAATGGGAAATACCATAATAATAAAGTTATTGTGTTCCCTCTGGAGGGAACACAGGGATTTTAGCATTTGCAGACCACTTAGCTGGACACAAACTTTCTAAACAGTAGAAAATACATAACCTAAAAAGTTATCTTTCCTTATTTGATTTGATTTTTGTTAACCTTGGTTGTCAGAAGTTTTCTCAAGGTAACATCTGGCTGTAGCTCATGACTGCTCAAAAGAGTCACTTGCCGCACGTCTGTCACAGCAAAGATTGTCCTAAAACCATGGTGATATCTGCTTCCAAAAATCTAATGTGGACATTTCTTAATATCAAATCGCAAAGTGAATGATAACATCGTACCTTTGAGGGTTGACATTTACCTTGCAAACCTTTTTAGCTTGGTTATATCAACAAAGACAAACGATAGCGCCATATTTGGAAACATCCTAATAAACAAGTGCTTTAGATCCAAAGGATTAACGTATTGATAAGAAATGGTGTGCTTTGGCAAACAAGAGATACTGGTCGCATATCTTTCAAGCTAGAATTGATCAAGTCCTAGATAAAAGAAAATGTGCTTCCAGCATGTTGAGCTTTTATCATGTTGCCTTTAATAGTTATTTATATCTTATCATCCCATTACCAACCATAGTTATGGCTTTTTGGACTGCGGATGCTTTTCTTTCTTAAACCCAGTACGACAATGTTCGGGGGAATGGATTTATTCTAAACAGATTTTTAAAAATAATGTTTTTCGGTCATTTATATATAACTGGAAAGTATGTAGAAATGCCTGCTAAAATAACAAATAATCTCATATTCCCTTTCTCCTGTGCTTCTATGCAAACCCTGCTATGTTTTTGTTTTATAAATATAGCACTGGCATTTGTACTTGCTGACTTTATACAGCTGAGCAGCCACACACGCACTGCATGCATATATGCACACAGTGGCAGTAGGAGTTGCTTTTAGGAGTAATGGTCTTTTAATTACTTATTAATTAATTAAGTGGCTATTCTCCCCATGCCCATTTTTGATTAAACATGAGACTTCAGGGCCTTCACTGTGGATCAGAGTGGAATTCTCTTAAAGCTGTCAAGCCACTTAAAGTTATAATGAAAAGGCAAAAGCGTTCTTGAAAAAGCAGGAGGGGTAATGGTATTTTTGTCTTTTCACAATTGTCGTCGAGTGCCTCCTCTCAAGCAGGCCCTTTGTTTCATCAGCACTAGAGTTAATTGTCTTTTAACAATTAATTCCTAGTCCTTTGTCAAGTTTTGTTGTTAGTGTTTTGAATAATATTCAGTAAACCTCATCAGTTTTTTTATGCTCATTTTAACATTAACAGTCTGGGTATGGAGTATCATCTAAATACAATAAACCTCAATCCCCTATTTAGGTATTGTATAATTCCTTGTTGTGCATGCAAATGGTCTGCAAAGGCTAAAATCCCAAAGTTTCCTACAGAAGGAGTTTCTTTCCCACACAATGTCTAATTTTCTGGTCTGACGGAAACAATTTAAGGAATAATTGCAAACATAAACCAATTTACATATTCATTTTGAACCACCATTAATCAACAAATTGCCTCGGGCCCAATACACATAACATCTAAAACAATTGGAGCTGGGCAGAGTTCTCCTTTGCTCAATAGTAATGTGTGCATCAGGGTTTTTTTAATATGAAATATGTGTGAATCAACCAACTAAATCCACCACAAATAACCAACTTTATTCATTATCAGAGGAAAGGATTGGAAACTAAGACAAGACTGAGTAGTACCGCCTTGGGGTGTGTGTGTGTGTGTGTGTGTGTGTGTGTGTGTGTGTGTGTGTGTGTGTGTGTGTGTGTGTGTGTGTGTGTGTGTGTGTGTGTCATATAATACATTACTTTGTCACATTCAGACTTCATGACCTGCTAACTGTTAACTGAACTCCGCAAAGTATTGTTGTGTGCCATGGTTTAGTCCATATTGCCATGCAGAGAGAAGAAATACTGCTGCCTCTTTAAGGAAATAACGTTTTTCTGCTCTGAACTACTCATCCGCCCCATATTTGTCAGTCAAAAACACTGCAAGTGTTTGCCTACTGAACTGCTGTTTCCTAATTCTCAGCCATAACAAATGAACCCGAGGAGACACTGACTAGCTGAGGGGATGGCCCAACCCAGTCTCACAAAAAAACGTGTAATAACTACGATGGTCCACAACTTGGGACGTAGTATTTCTACAAAAACGCCTCTGAAATTGTAGGATCCCTACGTTTTTTTTCACCATTCATTTCC
>NW_011346814.1:0-7169 GCF_000735185.1 Notothenia coriiceps | reverse complement strand
TTGCCTTAATGAGCTGCCTCATACACACACACACACACACACACACACACACACACACACACACACACACACACACACACACACACACACACACACACACACACACACACACACACACACACACACACACACACACACACACACGCCTCTCCTCTCCAAACAAAGGCAGCTAAAGGGGATAATTACACAGCTGAGTGGCTGATGATTGCTAAACACCAGAGTGTATGTCTCTGTTTTCAAGGTATACTACTGTGCAATTCAGCATTAATACCTTATGAATAGTAATACAGTATATATGTAAATTATATAAATATTATTAAATTATAACAAATCAAAAGACGTATATATATATTTATAAATCTTTTAATTTTATTTAGTCTTTTATTGGACATTTTTACTTTAACTCATTCTTATATAAATATCTTTATTCTATTTTATTTGAACTTTTATCAGACATTTAATTCATTTTCTTACGTTTATGTTATTGCTTTTGATCTATTGTTTTTTATTATCATTATTTATTCATTTTAACAAACGCCAAGTTCCCCCGTTATTTATTGTGTATTCCTTTTTGTGTGACAGTGATACTATCTCCACACACACACACACACACACACACACACACACACACACACACACACACACACACACACACACACACACACACACACACACACACACACACAAGGCTCGTCACTGTCATCAAACACAATAGTCTACAGCAGTTTATTACGCAACATGCTGCAACATCACTGCAACACAGGCCTCATGAGGGATTTCAGAGTCACCTGAGTATTCAGCCTCAGTTTTAGCCCATTACAGTGAACTCATGCTGCAGTGAACTCACTCATGAAAAAGGACTCAGGTCTGTCTTTGTTGCTGATTACAATTAAGCCGATTTACACCGAAAAGTCTATTTCAGTGGGATAAAGCTTCCACCAAAACCTTTTAAAACATTCGGTGGTTTGTGGAGAACAGCAACAAAAAAGAGATTTGTTTTGACAGTATTATAAACATCAGTGATTTCAGGAGTAATCTGCATAAGATTGTGTTGGGAAAATACTGAATGTCCTCTTCCAATATGTTTTAGGGTTAGGTCAGTGGTTTATGTTATTTAATTCTTATTTTTGCCTGATTTTACTGATTTATTATCAAAAAATTAATTATTTTAACATTTATTTTTATTATTCTAAATGACTTAGGGGGGTCCAATCTGAAGCTAATCCCCCCCGGGATTGACGCCCCTGGTGGAACAGCCGGCTGCCTTAGTGTGAGATTTATTAAAGGCACATCTTGTATGTCGTAATTGCAAAGTGCACAACGAGACTAAATGGGTGGATGCAAGAAAAGAAGTGAAGTTATAGTTTAGTTTGGCATCTGATTTAGGGGATTAAACAATACACTCGTTGTATTTGTTATCTGGTGGTTACTTAATTGGCCGCCACGAGGGCACTTTTAATCGTGTTGCTGCGTGCTGCGGCACCACGCACCCGCCGTGGCCTGTCTGACTGAGTGACTGACTGTCTGTCTGTCTGTCTGTCTGTCTGTCTGTCTGCTCTGCGCGCTGCGCGTTCACGTTGAGAGCAGGGAAGGGAGGGGCTGCAGCCAGTGCACATACGGGAGTGCCGCGGGGCACGTTGGGGCATTGTTGTATATATTAGAAACTTTTAATCCAGAATTGATCGATGTTACCATGAGCCACATACAGTACACTGTAAAAAAAAAAAAATCAACTTTCAAAAGGGCACATTGCTGTCCAGAGGGCAAAACGGGCAGGTGCTCAAGCACTACCTAGAGTCTATGTGTGCACGTCCCTGCCCCAAGGAACTGGTGTAAAAGGTAAAAAGCCTCAGGTTACCTTGACCTCTGGGAACTGGCTGGTGTAGTTCTCCATGGTGCGGACGATCTGGTCACTGAGCTTCTCTTCGTAGTCGTTCCACAGCAAGTCTTCACTCTAAGGGACACAGTTGGGATCAAATCACATCAATTTGACTGCAACTAGGGTCAACAAATACATGACATCTTAGAATATGAATATGCTGCACTATGTGTTTGAAGAATTAAGGGGAGATGCTACAGGTGAATGTGGTTGAAATTTGTATTTAAAAAAATCCTAAATATGAGGATGTTCTAGGTTGATTACTTACATTAGGGGTTCTTTTTGTATTGGAAGTGTTTTAAATGTTATGTTCTTATATGCAAATGAGGCAATCTCTTACTAAATACTTGCTGATTTGCATACATTGCAACAACAACAACAGAAATGTTAACCTTGGACGATGTCAGGTTAGAAATTCTTGTTTCCCTTTTGTTGACCTATAAGAGGCAACCTTTGTTTATACCGCTGCTTCACCCCAAATTATAAAACCACAAAAAACTATTGAAAGTCATAAAAGTAAATAAAACGTTTTTGTATGTAAGGGCTGCTGAAATGGAGAAGTATGGCTTGGAGAGAGAAACTCCACTTTCCACTTAAATGTGTACTTGCATATGAACCTGCTGGTGAATTGGGTTAGAGTTAGGGTTGGGAATTAGGGGGTTTTAACGGAAACTGAAAATCTTTAAAAACTGCTTGGTGAAACCACTTTTTCAGAATGCAAGACCCACCTGCTAAAGTAAAACCCTTTTTATCCAATGACCTGGCCTTCTGGAGCAACCCTCATGTTACTGTTCAAACAAACACATCATACCTAGAGGTGGGAAGTAGTGGAGTACAAATACTTCCTACTTACATGTTGAACACAAATACCTGTACTTTCTACTTCTTACATGTTGAACACAAATACCTGTACTTTCTACTTCTTACATGTTGAACTCAAATACCTGTACTTTCTACTTCTTACATGTTGAACACAAATACCTATAATTTCTACTTCTTACATGTTGAACACAAATACCTGTACTTTCTACTTCTTACATGTTGAACCAAATACCTGTACTTTCTACTTCTTACATGTTGAACACAAATACCTGTACTTTCTACTTCTTACATGTTGAACACAAATACCTGTACTTTCTACTTCTTACATGTTGAACACAAATACCTGTACTTTCTACTTCTCTCATTTTCCAAACAGGCTGGTTCCTTTAGTTTGAATGTGTGTTTGGTGGCGTGATCATTATTATTTAGAGTCATTGCGTGCCTATTGATTTGAACACGATCCGTGTATCCATCATTTCCTGGTCTTCTCTAAAGAAGAGGGACCAATGAAAACGTTGTCATGTTGCCGTTGGTCACCATGGAAACATTCATTAGCTAACAATGACATTATTGTTCTATTAATATAAAGGGAGGTCAGGTACTCTTTAAAACAGCTGCTAGTTATGGGTACTTTTTACTGAAGTACATTTCAAAGCCTCTTTACTTTGACTTGAGTAAAGAAGTTTAGTCAGTACTTCTACTTTTACCAAAGTATTTTTAAACACGAGTATCTGTACTTCTACTTGAGTAAAGGATGTGTGTACTTTTGCCATCTCTGATCATACCTCTGTGATGACAGCGAAGTCCTCCACTCCGTTCCACTCCGGCTCGTAGACCTCCCGCAGCGTCTGGGACAAACGCTTGGACGTGTCATGCATGGCTGTGGAGAGGAAGAGGGAATTGTGGGACAAAATAAAGAAATGTAATCAAGACTCCATACAGTAAGGACCTTATCAGCCAGAATCAGCTGTGCAATGCATTGTGAGGCTATTGTGTTTATGGTTTGTGGCTCTGCTGCTACACCCACACTGAGAAGTTCAGAAAAACACTGGTTTCCTGACGATGCAGGAGCAAGAGCTGACATCCAAAGAAACACCGCGGTTTCTTCCACATGAACCACAAAGCTGCATCTGCCATTTTCCCTGCAGGACTTTTATTTGTCCTTTTCGAACATGGCAACGCACACAGAATTGCGAAAGTTGACACAGCGTCCAAGAATAGTGAATCAAAGGGGAAGTGGATTTTTCTAACTCCTTTGGCAATGTGATGTGTTCTGTGAATGCTTTCATTACCTTTCACTGCAGCATGGTAGGCTTTGACATCTTTAAACAGCCTGTTGCCATCACCCTACAAAGCAGAAAAACAAATGAGTCAAACAACTTGGTGACACCTAGTAACGGTATCTGTTCAGCAGATCCGAGTCATTTATGCGTGGTCATTTCCTTCACCCTCGTGTTGAAATCAGTGTGTTTTCGGGGACTTTCTGTACAGGAATGCTTTTTCTAGCCCCCCAAGCTGCATTTGATGTGCAATATATGGTTGTTTTACCACAGTGTGGAGTTTAAATTAAATATCAAATCACAACTTTTAAATGTGGCAATAGCGGTGGTGAAGTGAAAGCAGCGTGTCTTGTGAGCATGCAGACTTCCTTCCTGTAGTCAGTTTCGCTCCAAGTAGTGTTGCATTCAACACTGAATGAGCGTTGAGAAACCTAAAAGTGAACCTTTGGTCGAACTGAAGTAAAAGTGGTAACAGGAGGATCAAGAATGCTAAAACAGTGGCACAAGTAGAAATGAGACATTAAGTGATTTGCTTTTCCTGTCATCACCATTGGTCAGTAAGATGAGATGGATCTTTATTAATCCCTGTGGGGAAATCATAGTAATAGAGTGGTGCAGTGATGAAGTATTGCTGTAGGGCGACCTGGATATTAGCATCAAAAAATGCTTCCTCAACGTAAAGCTAGGGGATTTTCCTTTTGAATATTTGGAAAATTGCAGAACATAAAAGGTCTTTGTCAAACACACATTTATTCATAAGCATCACACGTTTCATTTTTTATTCAGCAGGATAATCTCCACAAACTAGCACAAAGATAACGAGGCAAACAAACTACACCATGGTTTGAATGGCTTCACGTCTCCACCGCTAAGCTAAAGGCGGCTAAGGACAGCTTGATGACGTTTAGTTGTTTATTTAGTAACAGTGGTTTTCATGACATTCAAAAGTGGGGTATCTCGTGACATATGTTACGATGTAGGCCATCTCGTGAACTTGTGTTTACCTCAGACCTTGTTTGATTCATGTAACCAAAAACACATTCAAAATTGTTTTGACTTTAACACAAGAGAGCCAGAAATGTTAACATGCTAACTCCTTTCCAGGTTTAAGGACTCAGGCCTGCACCACTCTATAACCATGACAAGTTTAAGCAAACAAGCTTATGGCCATTAGGAGAAATGACAAGCTGTATATATGCAGGAAAACAACAAGTGTTTCCTGTTGTCAAGGTTGAGCTGATTTTGTGAACTGGCAGCAAAAACAAAACACTTTTTTTAACGGGAATGTTTGGTAAGGGGGATCTAATGAGCTGTTGGAATAAAGCAAGCAATGTATAGACCTATATGTGAGTCCAGTGGTGAGAGAGAGACCTGTTGCTTGTGTTAAAAAGTTACCTGTTGTTTGTTGAGGCTCTGAACGCACACCTCGAACTGTTCGTCCTTGGTCTCCATGGTTTTGCCCAGTTTTTGAAGGACCTGAGAGAGGACGGCACGGTGAGTTTCACATCACATAAAATTCATGATTACTAGAGGGAGACTTATTAAAGAGGAACTCCAACAGCTTTACACATCAATGTTGTTTTACAGGGGCATATGGGGAAAGAATGAGTTGCACATGATCTGATAAATGTCATCAAGTGATCTCATATTGGGGTTCAAGAGAGCGTGTTTTCTTTGCCTGGAAAACAGATTTGGAAAGTATGAGGATTTCGCAACTTACACATTTTGACCCTCGACAGCCAATTGTAGTACTCCTTCAGAAAAGGGAAGACGCACCACATACCTTAGCAACATGTATTGCCAACAGCAACAATGACCCAAATAACCACTTTTGCTGAGTGTCCTCCTGGCCCTATCCTTGGGTCTGTAAAGTATTGACTTTGGAATATGTTTCTGCAAGCGTCAACAATAAGTGTGTCCTCCATTACAGACTCTTGGCAACGTCAGAGGGAGTGTAACAGTAATTATTCTTCAAAGCAAACACATTTCCACTCATGCGGATGAATAATCGGATGCATTTTTGTCACAAGGCTCAAATGTGTTTTTTTACGTCTCTGCATTGACTTTGTATTGAAGCTGTGCCTTCCGAATTAAATCCGGCGCTGAACACAACTTAACAGCAGTAGTCTGCTCTTCGTCTAGGACAACCCACCCAAATCTCTGGCCAAACGCTCTGCAGTCCAATTGCATTGTGGGTAATAATGCCTAGACTTCTCATCAGCATTCAACACAACACAAGCAGACATCTTGGTGTCAAAAATGGCCAAAATGGAAGTAAATCCATACCCGATTTACTGGTATGCTGCTTTCCTCACTAGTAGAGAGCAACTTGTGAAGGTTAACAAAACCCTGTCATCTGCCATCACAACCAATGTAGCGGCCCCCCAGGGCTGTGTGAGTTCAGCTGTGCTCTTTACTCTCTACACTGATGATTGTCGTACCAACACACCAAATCAAGTCATCATTAAGTACTCTGATGAAACTGCAATAATATCTCTGCTCAGTAACACAGACGACCCTGAGCTGCACCAACAGGCAGTCCATCAGGTGGTGGAGTGGACTGATAACAAATGCTCTTGAGATCAACACCAAGAAAACTGAGGAAATCCTTTTTGGCTCGCCCTCTGACTCCCATAAAGTCCCCATTGTCATCCATACAGATTAAATCAAGCAGGGAGTTTCATACAAATACTTGGGTGTAATGATTGACCGTCTGCTGTCATGGAAGGATCACATTGAATATCTGAGCAAAAGGACAAAACAAAGAATTTTTTCCGTCTTAGATCTTCAGGGGCGTCTCAGGTCTTTTGGGGCGAGCAAATTCTTCTGTTGTTCTTTACATCTGTGATCTTGTCTATTCTGCAGTACTGCAATACTACCTGGTACAAATGTTTGTCAGCAGCTTTAAAATCAAAACTGCTCCACCTGTTAAAAATCTGCTCAAAGATTGTTGGTCAACCCTGTCAGAGACTCTATGACTCAGCCTATCATAACAACCTAGTGAGGCTGTCCAACAACATCATCTCTGACCCAAACCATGTTCTGAACAGTGAATATGAACTGCTGCCATCTGATCGGAGATACAGGGTCCACCATTCAATAAGGTCAGACTGAAGCATCCTTCGTGCATCAGTCAATCCTCACAGTAAATACAGAGCTGATCCCAGATCAGATGCACGCTGAAGGCT
>NW_011346813.1:0-2765 GCF_000735185.1 Notothenia coriiceps | reverse complement strand
AGCCCCTCCTCCAACACACACAAACGCGCACATGACCAATGAGGGCACGAGATAAATTTGTGCACAGATGGAAGGCTGACAGGCAGGTAGGCCATCCAGTTATTTTAGCCGGGCCGGCTAAAATGATTGGTCGTGCTTTTTACAGTACTACGGCTTCCACAGATGACATATTTTTATGTATTTATTGTCAAAGCATTTAATATATTCATTGCTATCGGGATGTTAAGAGCATTCCATGGAATATAACAAAAAGTGTTTCTGAAATAAATTACATACCCCACCTTTAGCTCTATGGTTTTACACTGTTCTTATAACCTGAAATGCACATATTTAACAATTCAATCCTCAAAGTAGTACAAGTCAAAATGTTTTAAAATTTAGTTTTTTTTTACTATAATAGGATAGTCAATACCTGTGTTTTTTCAGTTTATCAATATAAAGTAGTGGTTAAATTAAGCAAAATTACAACAATATTTCTTTCTTTACTCTTTCTTAATTCTTCTTGTAATGAGTATTAACAGTATTTTTTGACAGTGATATATAGAATATGGCCATAACAAAAGTATTTTTTAGTACAATTACAGGAAATGCAGCTAATTTTGCCAACAGAAAACAATTCATTTTTACGGTTAGTTTTGTTAAATTCGCATTTAAAAACTGCTAAAAAACAAATAAATAATGTATTCCATTTCTACAGTTTTTTTTTGTTAAAATACATCACACATTTCAATAAACCGTTTATTCCAGTCATTTTAATACGATTTCCTGTAATTATGAAATACAATTAAAAAAACTGTTAATTTCTTTGGGGGAAAACTGTTGCTCAAACTGCTGAAAAATAAAGGCAAGATGGTGGAGGAAGAACAGCTAATCATATGGATACAAGGTAGTTCTGCAAAAAGGTCAGAAAATATTTACCAGGGGGGGATTTTCATTATCCCCCTGACATATAAAATGCAGCCAGAATGTCCACTGATGACTGAAAGGCCAGTTTTATTACTCTAAAGATGGCTGCCATATTCCTTCTCTCTTTTTCCTTACTGTGTCATTGTTTTTCCCTCAATTTTGTTGAAGATGGATAGTAACTCCCATTTTATTCTGACAAGATTCAAGTCTTATCACTTAATTTCAAAACAAACAATGGAGAGAAAGGTGTAAGTTAGCCTTCGAGCTAACTGCGATCTTGTATTTAATCACAATTAGAAATGTGTACTTTGTGACATTTGTTTTACACGTATATGCAGTAGAGTCATTAACATAAGAAATGTCCTCTACATTAGAACACTTTTTTCCGTAATGAAATCACAAAGCCAGAGTAAGCAGATTCTTTTGTGGGCTATTCAAAGCACTGAAACTGTACATTCTACCCCAAAAAAAAACAGTTTAGAGCAGTTCATTGGGACTATTTCTTTGATATACTGTACATATCGACATATTTTACAGAAAGATCTATTGAATAACCAGGGTGCTGTTTATTAAACTGTTATGCTTTTTTGGGTTTTCCTTTTCCTTTGTGTGTTCTATAGTTTTTGTGCATGTAAATGGTCTGCAAAGTCTAAAAAGAGGGAATTTCTCTCCCATACACTCCCCCTACCTGAAACACCTCCAGTCGTAGTCCTTTGTTTAATTCTGTAACATATAGTGACATCACTATGTAACACTTGCGCTTCTATTGGCAAGCACTACAACAATCAAAACAGAGCCGCCAGGTAACCAATCAGAGCAGACTGGGCTCTGGTTTCAGACAGAGGGTGAAAAGAGTTGCTGCAGCACAGGCAGTATGAGAAAAATAAATACCTTTTTGAACATTGAAGCATGGAGACATGTCACAGTAGAGGCAGAAATACAAGTATGAACCTGAAAATGAGCATTATAGGTCCCCTTTAATGTAACTAAGGAAATACAGTTACCTGTTTTTGTATCCTGATCACATCATCTCAATACATGCAATCTGTTTCTTCCCAAGCCTTCAGGAAACGTAGTTTGCTTTAATACAGCGTATATCAATACGGCTTAGGGGAGTCAGTATGTGTCATAGATCATTTGTACTCCTCTTATATGCATTGAGTTATACAAGTAGTGGAAACTACTTGACACAACGGGACTACAAACACGCACAGACGACCAGTACTTTCACCTTTGCCTTCCTTCATATCCATCACCTGTTATTGTTATCGACCACACCAGTTTGATCACTATAACGCTGTAACAATGTCAACATTTCATTTCACACGGATTAGCACTTCAGCCATCTCCACAGCTGATTGAGACCTGAGTTGTGCACTTGTGGAGCCTCCTGGTGAGATCCATCACAAAACCTCCACCTAATGAGTGAAGGGAGCAGGTGGGAGCCCATTGAGGAGGGGAGGAGAGGGTCTAAATATTGACGACAAATATTTGATTGAAGGGCAGGGGTGTCCCCCGACTCAGAGGTCTGTGTGTTCGGAAGCAGAATACACACACGCTGTAACACCAATACACAGTTTCATATGTATAAAGCTGTCTATGACGTTATGAGAGAGGGGTGGATGCTTCTTATGTGCACCTACACACACATTCCCCAGGGTGGCCTTCTGCATCCTGAGACAAAGACCCAGCTTGATATGTGTGTGTGTGTGCGTGTGTGTGTGTGTTTGTACTTGCTGCAGATAATTTTTAACTGACTTCAAAACTAAGACTGCGCCCTCACACGCTGCACGCACATGCGCACTTTGAGCACTCAAATTCAGACAAGTCGAGTCTGCCAGCCGCCAAAACCTGACAGG
>NW_011346812.1:0-9114 GCF_000735185.1 Notothenia coriiceps | reverse complement strand
TCTCTAACACACACACACTCTCTCTACACACACACACACACACACACGCGCACGCCCAACACACACACACACACACACACACACACACACACACACACACACACACACACACACACACACACACACACACACACACACACACACACACACACACACACACGCATGCTGAGACCTCCAAGAATATTTAGACCCTGAGTCTTTCTGATGGCATCAGTCCTGGGAGTGTGTATTCCAACATTTAAAGTTTTTTTGTGTTGGTCTTATGCACAATAGCTATAGCGTAGTTTTTGGCAATACAAATCGAAAGTGTCATGCTTCTCCAACAGTGCAACAAACAAAGACCTAAAGGCATGAAGAGAAATGCAAATAGTGTAAGAGAATGATGCGATGTGCAAGTTAATGTAAGGATAAGTAATCTGCATGTGAAATCAAATCAAACATCAAAACAGAAAGTCAAATGATATGCTGTGCAGTGGAATTACATTTTTGAATTTGAGTGTGTGTGTGTGTGTGTGTGTGTGTGTGTGTGTGTGTGTGTGTGTGTGTGTGTGTGTGTGTGTGTGTGTGTGTGTGTGTGTTACAGGGGTTTTCAGTGGCTTATGGAAATGTTCTCCCACCTCTGAAACTACATCTGTTCCCGTGGTACCGCTCCCTCCTTCCCTCTGATCCGGGTCCAGATGACATTCCAGTCTGGCCGGCTTCATCACAGTCCCACCATGAATGATTCACACTCATTTGCATAAATAATAAACTGCTGGAGACGCAGGGAAGGAAACGAAGCCAACGTGAACTTTAGTTGCCCATCTGAACTCAGTGAGACACCTTTTGTTTCCTTATTGGCGGTGATGTCTTCCTGCCTCTCTTTGGAGAAAAGTATTACTTTTTTGTGTGTGAGCAACCTCCATAAGATGACACAAACATACATTTATTTATTGTACTGTAACCTACTTTAAAGAGTCCTCTCCTGCTGATGTTCAGGTGTATATCAGTATGTAGTGTCTCTACTTTAAAGAGTCCTCTCCTGCTGATGTTCAGGTGTATATCAGTATGTAGTGTCTCTACTTTAAAGAGTCCTCTATTTCTGATGTTCAGGTGTATATCAGTATGTAGTGTCTCTACTTTAAAGAGTCCTCTCCTGCTGATGTTCAGGTGTATATCAGTATGTAGTGTCTCTACTTTAAAGAGTCCTCTCCTGCTGGTGTTTAGGTGTATATCAGTATGTAGTGTCTCTACTTTAAAGAGTCCTCTCCTGCTGATGTTCAGGTGTATATCAGTATATAGTGTCTCTACTTTAAAGAGTCCTCTCCTGCTGATGTTCAGGTGTATATCAGTGTCTATATTTTAAAGAGTCCTCTCCTGCTGATGTTCAGGTGTATATCAGTATGTAGTGTCTCTACTTTAAAGAGTCCTCTCCTGCTGATGTTCAGGTGTATATCAGTATGTAGTGTCTCTACTTTAAAGAGTCCTCTCCTGCTGATGTTCAGGTGTATATCAGTATGTAGTGTCTCTACTTTAAAGAGTCCTCTCCTGCTGATGTTCAGGTGTATATCAGTATGTAGTGTCTCTACTTTAAAGAGTCCTCTCCTGCTGATGTTCAGGTGTATATCAGTATGTAGTGTCTCTACTTTAAAGAGTCCTCTCCTGCTGATGTTCAAATGCAAATCATGGTTTCCTTTTTTTTATGAACCACTAAATGATAGTGGGGAGATGGGGGGAATGTTGGGAATACATCATTGAACTAAAATGGCAAAGACATATGTAAACGTAATCATTTAGAAATGTATCCATGTCCACACACAGCAGCAGCCTACTCCACTTTTCGTTCTCCATCCTCACACACTCTCCTCCATCTTTTAAATAATTCACCCTCCATCACGCCATCATGGAAATATGGATCTCAGTCGCTCAGTTATTTCGGGGGAAATGACTCGAGACAAATGAGTGGGCCTCGCTTTTTTTAAATTTAATCTACACTGGTGTGTTCAAACAAAAGGCAACAGGCTATTTCTGACATGAAACACAAGCTCTCGGGGAGGCGTTTCAATCACACACAGGATGTAAACACTTTCATCTGTTTTCCTCATGAGGAAGAGGAAGAGGAAGAGGAAGAGGAAGAGAAAGTATTTCACATGAAATCACAAGAGTGGCTTGTCTGTTTGTTCTCAAGCTGTCCGAGTGAGTGTCTGTTTCTAGTGTACTTGGACGCATTCCTGTGTGTGTGTGTGTGTGTGTGTGTGTGTGTGTGTGTGTGTGTGAGTGTGTGTGAGGCGTTTTGATTGAAACTCGTGTCCAGGCTTGCTGTGTTCGTCCTTGGGAGTGATTGGTTGCAGAGTTTTTCCTTTAACTGTGTCATATGAGAACGAGAATGGTCAGGAATGGTTGCATTATGTAATCCTTAAAACAAACAAATTACATATGTAATATTTAGTTGGGACTTGATGTAGGAGAGCTGTAGTTTTACTGGTTTTTAACCTGAATAAGACATACTGTCCGTACATAAATATACATTTAAAGATTAGTTGCAGAACTGATGTGTCCATCTTCAGTAAAACAAATTACCAACTATTTTCGTAATCAATCAAATTCAGCCCAAAAGTCAATGAAAGGATATCCGTACAGCCCAGGGGTCTGCAACCTTTCTGACCATTTTGCCCCCTTTTCCACCAATCTTTTTGTCTGGAGCCGCAAAACATATTTGATAGCTTATAAAGTTGTATATATTGTTACATCAAAGACAAAAACTACAGTTGTTTTGCATTTATTATTTATTACATTATAGAAAACTGTTTACCTCTAATAATAAACAAAGAACTCTTATAAGGAGAATTAAAAAAAATACACAGCCTACTTTAAAATAAATCAACACAGCACTTGGGAGTCCTCTGCACATAAATGAATATAATTAAAATGGGCCCTGTCACAATCTGTCTGTGTGGTGTTTTGTCTTTTTCTGTCTTTGGTTTCATGTTTTATTTTGAAAAGTCTTCACCTCCTGTCTTGCCTGTTGCTGTCTGTCTGTGTTCCCTCCTACCTGATTACCCGATTGTGTTCACCTGGTGCCCCTGTGTTTTCTCCTCCCTCCTCACCTGTGTCTTGTTTCTGTGATTAGTCTTGTGTGTATTTAAGTTCTGGTTTTTCTGTCTGTCATTGTTGGTTCCTTGTTTGTATTTGACTGTGTTCTTTATTTGATAATGTTCTGTTTTTGACGCTTTGGCCTTGGAATAAAGTTTTTTGTTTTTTTTTAAATCTGCATTTGGGTCCTGCCTGCTTCACTCAACCCTGACAGGCCCACTTTGAAATAAATAAAACATATAGCTGCACCCTAAAAAGAGTTAACTGGTTGAATGATGACTGAAGGTCGTCAGCTGTCTTCCTCTTCCGTGTTTTCCCTCCAATACGTAAAAACTGCAGCACCTTTGACAACTCCTCTCCACATATCAAACATACCGGTAAGCCAGCATCGTTTGCTGTGACAGCAGATAACTCTAACCACGCAGAATTAAACCCTCTGTGTTCCTCCGATACTTTTCTTTCCTTTGATGTATCCATAGTTTGCTCATGGAGCCGGGGGTCAGGTTATTTGCCTGCAGGAAAAGGCACGGGACCGTAGCAGGATGTGACGCATATTTTAGTTGAACTAATTAAAACCGTTTTGTTTTTTATTTATGTGTCACAGTATCACCTCAAAATACAAGATAACGAAAAAATTTCAACCATTCAACAAAATATTAATAGTCCTGAAAATATTTTTATTTTATTTCCTTCTTATTTTGGTCTAAACTCAAGGGAGCCAGAGCAGAGGGCTTAAAGAGCCGCGGGTTGCCGACCCCTGGTATAGCCCAATGTCTTAAAGTTAACATGTGTCACAGGGGGCTTTTCACACAGCATACGACACCCTCGATCCTTACACTATTACGGTGTTAATTAACCAATCTAACCTTAACAAAATGCTCTTTCCAGACTCTCAAGAATGGAGATTTCTTCCTTTTTTCTATTTTTGTATCATGATTTACTGAATATCTTTGGGTGTGGGACTGACAGAAGGACATTTAAAGACATCACATGCTGGTGTAGCTGTAGCTCAGGTGGTAGAGTAGGTCTGGATCCGGATCAGAACGATTATTGATCAGAAACTAGTGGTAGAATGTTCAGAAGGAAGTTGGAGTATCCCCACTATGTCGCTTAATTTCTACCGAAAGCAGTCCACGGACTCTGCATTGACGACTTCTCTCAAGTTCCAGTTCTTAATTGTTTCCTGGTCAAAAGAAGTGAACCTTTCCTCAAAGTTCAGAGAGTTATCTTTACCAGGATTAAGGTACATCGAGGCAACAACCGCTGAGAGGTTCAGGACAATCTTGATGAAGAAGACTAACTAAGCCAATCGTTACCTTTCACTCAATTCTTCGTGACGCCATCGTTCGAGCATTTCTGTGAAACTCCTGTCCCGCCTGTACTCTCCAAAGATGGATATTCTACCTCTTTGTTGCTCTGATTCAAGAGCGTCAATGTCTTTGCCTGTTGTAAGGGCTCCAGACTAAGCTAGAATACTCAAATGTTGGGGTCTGGCAAAGGTGTCTTCTTCAGTTTCTGGGGTGAACGTCAAAGCCGAGCAAAGGTACAATTCTTCCACCAATCAGCAGGTGCAACTCACTAACCTCCCATCTCTCTTTCCATGTCCGCAGCTTCTCCATCAATCTTCACTGAGGGTGTCTTACTGATAGTGATTGCCTGACCCCTTCACTTGAAGTTGAACTCTAGTCGGTCAATCCTTGCTTTCCTCGGTGGTGTTTCTGATGGTCTTTGCCTTATCAGCATTCACAGAAGGCTGCGTCTGGACCCTGTGGAGCTATACAAGCAGAAGGTTAGTTCAGATCTGTGAGTGCATGTCTGATATCTGTCACGTCCTTGCTCTGCTTTCCCATTGTTGTGGTTCATCCTGTCAGCTCTTGCATGACATTGTTGACTTCCTCACAAGCAAGCTGTCATCCCTCGGCCTCTCCTGAGACCTCTACTCGATTTCATACCTGCCAACAGAACATGTCCAATGATGATCGAGGGACAGGACCACTCATCACTTCAACCCTCTCCAAATCTCTTGTAGACATCTTGTTGTTCTCAAGCTTTCAGAAACTTGTGAAGAAGGAAACAGCAGTCCTACTAGAAGATTTCAAGGTTACAGTTTTTTTTATTTTTTTATTCTGAACATCACATTCCCACCACATATTTGCACATTTCTCAAAATGCATGTACTATTTCCAGACGTATGGCAATGTGGGACTGTCTTGAGTATATTTTGCTGCCAATACTTGTGTACATTTAACTTTTTACTTAAGTATAACATATGAGCAGAGGTGGGAAGTAGTGGAGTACAAGTACTTCGTTACTGTACTTATTTTTCTGGTATCAGTACTTTACTCCAGTACTTATTTTTCTGACGACTTTTTACTTTGACTTCTTACATGTTGAACCCAAATACCTGTACTTTCTACTTCTTACATGTTGAACACAAATACCTGTACTTTCTACTTCTTACATGTTGAACACAAATACCTGAACTTTCTACTTCTTACATGTTGAACTCAAATACCTGTACTTTCTACTTCTTACATGTTGAACACAAATACCTGTACTTTCTACTTCTTACATGTTGAACACAAATACCTGTACTTTCTACTTCTTACATGTTGAACTCAAATACCTGTACTTTCTACTTCTTACATGTTGAACACAAATACCTGTACTTTCTACTTCTTACATGTTGAACACAAATACCTGTACTTTCTACTTCTTACATGTTGAACTCAAATACCTGTACTTTCTACTTCTTACATGTTGAACTCAAATACCTGTACTTTCTACTTCTTACATGTTGAACACAAATACCTGTACTTTCAACTTCTTACATGTTGAACTCAAATACCTGTACTTTCAACTTCTAACATGTTGAACACAAATACCTGTACTTTCTACTTCTTACATGTTGAACACAAATACCTGTACTTTCTACTTCTCACATGTTGAACACAAATACCTGTACTTTCTACTTCTTACATGTTGAACACAAATACCTGCACTTTCTACTTCTTACATGTTGAACNACACACACACACACACACACACACACACACACACACACAACACGCAGATTTCTGTCTCCCTCTGTGTCTACCTCTCTCTCAGGTTAATGAAGTACGACCCGGTCGTACTTCATTAACCTGAGAGAGAGGTAGACACAGAGGGAGACAGAAATCTGCGTGTTGTGTGTGTGTGTGTGTGTGTGTGTGTGTGTGTGTGTGTGTGTGTGTGTGTGTGTGTGTGTGTGTGTGTGTGTGTGTGTGTGTGTGTGTGTGTGTGTGTGTGTGTGTGTGTGTGTGTGTGTGCGTGTGTGTGTCAAACAATCTGGCCGGCCTTCAGCTTTCTTCAGCGGTCTGGAGAGAGTTACGGCCACAATAGCGAGGAGCCACGCAAGTGCTCGCTCCGGGCTGCAACATGTCCAGAAGAAAAATGATCCGCAGCTTTTCTCCATGTTCTCTGCGGTCGCTGCGCTGTTTGGAGTTTACATGTCTCATCAAAAAGGAATTCCACTTCCACTTTATCAATCTTATTTCAAGGGGAGCCTGGGAGGGAAGTAGCTCTCAGATGCTGTCTGAGGTTTAGATCGTGGTGCCGTCATTAAATATATCAGATATGAAGGATTTGGACACGGGGGGGAATTAGAGGGGTTGGGTAACTTTCGTAGAAACAGTTCAAACCACATTCATTAAAAGGGGATTTCCGATTTACTGTAATCGATCTGAGACTTATTTTCATTTGGCTTATGGTTTGAAGAACAGTGTGCTATCAAGGAAAGAAATACATTCATGGAAATAAGGGTTTAGCAAGTCTGAGATTGCGTCGAAAATGAGCTGCTCTCAATTTCCAAAAGGATTTATTCCAATGGAGTTTACAAACAGTGCATTTTGTGCAAGTTGGAAGCATTTTGGGGAGTTTTTACTGATAAGTGTTGACTTAATAAGGACTCTAATGAGTGTCAATAGTTTAAATAATGCTAAGTGACAATCTAAATCATTCCAAATACTTCCAATACAAGTGAATGCTAGTACAAGACATGTTTGCCGGTTGTCCTGCAGACTTATGGTAGCCTTTAAAAGTGTTGCTACGGTTGCTGGGTTGACCTATTTTGCATTCAAATCAATATAGAAAAAACAGCTTTTAAATGAACAAATGTAGGCTTTACCCTCCCAATTTGTCTGCAGTGCAACAAGTACACCATAAAGATAATCTAATATTGTTCTATGCCGGGCCCGCTCTCAACCCCAGGGAGAAACAAGGCGCCCTGTAAGTGAGCAAAGTACCGGAAAAGAATGGAAAAAGTGAAAGTGGAATGAAAGATTTACAGTAAATGTATGTGAAGTTAAAACATTTAGTCCAGGCACGAAGGAAACTAGAAAAAAGCGCTTTATGGTGATTGAATAGGTTTACACACAGAGGGAGCTATACGTTATGATAATACTATATATAGCACAAGGCCATTTGAGGTGAACAGTTGAGGGAAAGTGCGTTAACGCTGGCTCACTAAACATTGATGGTGTTACTTTGTGCTTTTACAATTTATGTAGCTATGTGTTTGGACTTTAAAGCATATTTTGAAAAGGGGCATATTTGAATTTACATTATGGACTTTCTTTGGCTGGTTTTGATTGGCCAATGGGCTTCATTTGTCAAACAGACCTGGCAACCCCACTGACGTAAACCCAAAATACTGTATTTCATGTTATACTGAATAATATCAAATAATTTTAAGTATTGTATCCCAGGATGAATAGTATCCATGACTAAATCAACCAACAAACCACCGTTTTAAAGGTGTTTCTTATCCTAAATAATCGTTATTCCCAAAACAGGTGTGTCAGGATAATATCTCAATCCACCTTTACATTATCTTCTTATTCTATGTGACTGGCGAAGCTGTAAAAAAAACGCTTTGATCTTTGAACACACCTGTCGGTCGTTAACTAAATCCAGTGGTAATCTAACGATGTGGATTCAGGAATGTGGAATCCAAAAATGTAATACATTACATGTCACTTGTTAGACGCTTTTATCCAAAGGGACTAACTTACTCAATACTGTGGGCAATCCCACAGGAGCAACAACATGCTGACTGCAGTGGGGTTTGAACCTGTGTTCCCCTGATCCCAACACCAACGCACAATCCACTGCGCCACACGCCTCCGTGATAGATAAACAGTTCATGTTAGAGCTCAAATTAATGGATATTCTTTGTTGTAACTTAAAGTGGACCTATCATGCAATATTTGAACAATATATTGTAGGGCCATACCTATATAGATATAGTTTTTTTTTCAAAATACCAAACAGATCCTACATTTTAGCCAATCCTCATTTCGCTCTATTTGTTGGCAGTTCCTTTGGCATTAGGGCAGGGTTATCTAGATACTTTCCAAGGTTTCACATAATGAATTGTGCTACTTTTTTGTGCTACTAGCAAGCAACGATGTTTTCAAATCTGTAATCAAAAAGCTCCTCAAAAACGATATCGAAGCAGTTCCTGCTGTTGCTACGTTAGTTCAAACGGTAACAACGGACTATTTTTCTGAGCGGATGCATGTCATTTTAAATAAATACATACTATTTTTTAAATCAATAAAATCATTTTCTAAATCCATAAAAGCATTTCAATTAATATTGGGAGTCATGTCGTTACTTTGTTGAGAATGTGGCCGTGTAATAAGCCGATCTAGGAGAATAAACAGAAGGGTAACCATGGCAACCATGCAAGGGAAGTCTTCTTCGCTGCTTTTGTGGCAGACTACAGCGCCATTTACAGGCCTGGCATATGTACTACAGCGTCTCCAGCGCTTTCGAGCAGCAATGGCCGGCCGTGGCCCAACCTCTCATTCCCCTGATAGGTGGAGAATTGACCAATAGCCGTAGCGCCACTTCTGTGACGTCATAGAAGTGTTCAAATCTGGATCAGTCTGTATCAGATCCGCTGCAGCCCCTTTTTTAGAGATTTGGGTATGGAGGGAAATAGAGAGGGTTGTGTTTTCTGACACTTGGTGAGTTCCCTGGAACACCGGGGACACATAT
>NW_011346811.1:0-1549 GCF_000735185.1 Notothenia coriiceps | reverse complement strand
TGAGGCATGGCTGAAATGCATGATCTGTTTGGTATTTTGAAAAATAAAACTTATAAATATACCTTATATAGGTATGGCCCTACAATATATTATTCAAATATAGCATGATAGGTCCCCTTTAAGTATAATTGAACTGGAAAACCCCACAAAAAAAAATTTAATTTGAAAAAAAAAAAAAAAGTAATAATAATAAAAAAATAATCTTTTTATTTCGATTACGTTGTTTTCGTAATCGTTGCAAGTCATAATCGTAATTGCGATTAAAATATAATTGAGCAGCCCTAACAAGTAGGTATTTAAACGAGATTTAAAAACAGGCAAAGTGGGAGCAAGTCTGATTATTTAGTCAAATAAAGCAACACAGCTTGCAGCTTCTACAGTCAGTCAGATTATGTGTTTTTGGTTCTCAGTGAAGTTATTTGGGTTTAAGATAAAAATAAACACCACAGAATTTCCTGTTTGGAAATAAAGCGACAGATGTGAAGCTCTGCCTAAATAATAATATAATCAGAGATGCACCAGTCGCAGATATCTCAGATCCCTTCCCCGTCAAATTTAGACATGTACAAAATGTTTTTGTAAACTGTCTTTTAAAGAAAAACTCACTGCATCTGTAGTTAAAAACTCACCGCTCTTCGTCTCCTCGTTCCCCACGGCGACCGCCTCCTTCAGCTGCTCGATCTTCATTTTACACGACATGATCTTCCATTGCTGAGAGGAGGAGCGAATTCAGATAACATTTAGGTGTTACAATATCCAGAAAATAATGTTTTCCAGTTAGTCTTTTCGGATCCAGAAATTCCGGAAAAGTCCAAATAATTAAAAAAAGAAAGTTGCTAATGGAGAGGTTGGAACTTTCTAAACCTGAAAAAAAGACAAACCCAATAGGAAATCCCAAAGAGTAGAATTTAAACCAGATAGAACAAGTTTCTGTTAATAAAATAAGGTGTTATTTGTTTTGCCTCCATAGATGAGAGTAACACAGGCGTCACTTCCGGGCAAAAATGACGGCCCCGCCCACTTTTGGGGGAAACCAACGCTGTCATTTGAATGGCGGTCAATACACATTCTGAAGTTTTTGCCAATCCGATCAGAAATTTAAGAAACCGTGGATTTTCTGATCTTCAAAGAGCCTGATTACGATGGCCAGTCAGGCAAACAATTACATTAACTCATTGGAAATCGACGATCGGGCTCAATACATGGTTAAATATAGCAGTAGGCGATCGATGTCCATAGATGAGAGTAACATCTACGTCACTCTACGGCCACGCCCACTTTTGGGTGAAACCAACGCTGTCATTTGAACGGCGATCGAGCCTGAAGCCACAGAGCTCTTCTGTTACCGTCCTTTCTTCTTAGAGGAAGTCCAGAAACACTGAACTCTGGATTTGTTGTAATGTTTGAGGTGCAATAAACGACACAGCAGCTTTTTGGCATGATAACAAAATGATTTTCCGCCTCGCTCATGAGAGTAACAGCCGGCGAAATGACGGCCTCGTCTACTGATTTTAATTGAACCATATATCGAGCCCGATCGTCGTTTTCC
>NW_011346810.1:5691-11156 GCF_000735185.1 Notothenia coriiceps | reverse complement strand
CCCGTTTTGTTCAGTCGGATAATCTCCAAATGTCTACCCTACAATTAAATCTATCGATTCGAAAATTACCCTACCCTACTTTTATCATTTCCGATCATAAATCTATCGATTAGATTTATGATTCGAAAATGATATTGACAAATGCTAAAACACTGTAATCACACAGCCTGTGCCCAACCAACTCTGAAGTTCTCTTCATCTGTCCTTGATACCTAAAGAGCATAATGAATGTTCTACTACAAGGCGCTGTGCATTATCCAGTCTATAGGACTCCAAACAAACTGGTTTCAACTGCATGTTGGGAGTAATATGCCAAGGACCAGAAATAAAATTGGCTGTTATGACACAATGAAACAGTCCTGGCAAAAGTCCTGATTTTACAGTTCACGCCTTAAAGGTTGGACATAGTATGGCAGAGCACACCAGTTCTGATCAATGACCCGGAGCAGGGAAATGACAGCAGTGAATTTGTTAGAGTTTGAATACCTCATCATGGCAGCATTTCATCACTTCAAGGAGTTCGGAATTCTCTACACCCTAAAATGACAACGTGAAAGGAAATGGCATTTGGGCTTAGCTCTTCTTCAAATACTCTCTCTTTCATGTCTGACATTCCTTTCGGGAAGCTGAGACAAGGCTTCATCCAGGTGACAAGCTTTGATATGCTGATAACAGGTTATATGAATATCCGGTAAAGACGTACTTGACTTTTACTACATGTGACAGAGCCTCCCTCTGTCTCTCTGTCATTCTCCGTCTCAGTTCAGTTTCAGATGAGAGCTCCTCTGAGATCAGGGTACTGAGGCAAATGACATGGGGAGATGTAAGACTTTTTTCCACATGATAGTTTTTCAATCAGGGCTACATTTCTGTTACTTGTTCAAATGTATGATACCCGCAACCTCCGCCCACCGAAAGTCAATCATCCTTTAGTAATGAGGCTGGTTTATTGCCTCAAGTGTTTGAAAGCATACATCAAATAATGGGTACAAAGAAGTTAGAGGTCAAGAACTTTTTACAGGAAATCAGTGTACAAAAGAATGACATAAGACATATGCATTAACATGGTACATTATTATCAAGAATATAACAGTGATAGACAGACAGTAAGTACTGTAAGATCATGTCATGATCTTGGTTTTTGTAATTAATATATCCCGTTTTATTTTGAAATGTGTTTTCTCTTTGTCTGGTTTTACTTCCTGCTGTTGTGTTTTTTCCCGGCTTTTTAATTGCCCTGATTCTTTCCATCTGTGTGTGATCTCCTTGCTGCCCTTAGACGTGTCTTGTTAATGTAATTAGTCCTGTCTCTATGCATGCCTGTCTGTCTAAGTGGGCTTTGTCAGTCCCTCGTCATTGTACCCATGAACATTCCCCCTGATCTGATTCTTCTTGACAAGGTTCCTTTCCTTGTTTCCTATTTGCTACCTGTGGATTTTGTTGTGTCATGGTTTATCCCTCGTCTTTGTTATGCTACTTTCCTCTTGGTTTGACCTGGCCTGCTCTTTACGTGTTTGTGTCTTTTAGAACCAGCTTTAATATAATGAAACACTTTTTGTTCACACTTTTAAAACCTGCCTCCCATCCTTTTTATACTGCATTTGCTTTCCTCACCCCTGTGACAGTAAACTGATACCTATTAACTTTTTATGCAAAATTCTTGGCGATCATCTCACTTTTTGTAATGTTTAAATCATCCTATTAAGAAAAAATAAAACTGATCTACATCATACCCTATACAAATATGATTGACTATGATTATCTTTGGAAACTGCACTATGAAGACATCACAGAGCTAACGCAAACTTTATCCTTCTTGGTCCTTAAAATCAGATAAACCCCCTGCTAAAAATGTTTAGGAAGTCTTTAACTTAAAGTAAAATCTCCATACAAGATATCCCAACTCTGAAAACCATTGATGGATAAAACAAACAGAATCATATCCACAACCCGTATTTGCTAACATTTTCCTCACCCTACACGCTGTTATGTAAGGGATAATGTGCGGTCATTATGTTGAAAAGAACACCGACAGGCTGACCAGGAGCTGTTAGAAATTAAAATCAATGTTTTGATGGTATAATGTAGTTTAGACATACCGTCAGTTTAAATGCTCTTTTATACTGAAAAACCAGAAATTATTGTGCACAAGCAGTTAAGCTTTTATTCTGAAAATCCTTCATCTCCGGTTAGCATTTAGCATGTGGCTAATATACGATTTCCTAAAGAGGTGAATTGAGTAGCGAAATGACGTGGTGTGGTGAAAACCGAAACCTACTGATTTAACACTACAACTATGGATGTCGAGATACTACCATGCTGAATATTAAATGAAAGTACAGTTTATTTGAATACACTATTGTTTACAGACGAGAGTAGCATGTGACAACATCCGCAATGACCGGAAACCAAACCAGCCGTGAAGCATTTTCTGTATGTTTTAGAGTATTGATTACAGCGTTTAGAATGTGTTACATGAAAAGTGATGAAAGAGAATATGAGGGGAAAAGGCGTGTTAAGCATATGTTGAAGGTGAAAAGTACCAATCCTCTGTTTAAATGTAACAACGGACATTAGAGGCGAGGCGAGCGGCTGGCGGGGAGGAGCCAGCAGATGATATATAACGGCACCGAACGGGGGATTTCGCCCTTCTCTTCTTGCTCAGGACAGCCAGATCACAGCTGTTTTCTGCCGGAACAATATTCTGTCTGTAACACTACCGCGCCTTATTTAATTAAAGTATCCCATTTGAATCTTTTCAGAGACTCCATTTAGTCTCATTTTAAAGCTTCTCTCCTGGACGCGAGAATAAAGAACATATTTAACAGACGTAATTTCGCCCTGAAGTGACGCATGATTGTGTCACTCTCATCCAACTGACATTAGCCATCATGCACTAATGCTAACTAGCTACTTTCCCCCCGAACTTGACAGTGGGCGGAACGTCATAAAGTCACAATAATAATGCCCACCCATTGAGAGGGAAGATATGATTGGTCAACTTTACTGTCATTCAGGGACGGACAGGCCATCTGTAGAATCTGGAGAACCACAGAAAAGCCGGTCGTCAAGGGCCTTTAAAAAAAAAATGTAACGCCATTTTTTAAGTTGCGCTGACATCCGACAGAGGGCGACAGCGGCCGCTAATGAAGTTGTGTGGTTCTTATCTGTCAAATAACCACACACGAAGAAGAAAAAAGACCGGCCACACGAAAAGAAGACAGGGAGAATGAAAAAACATAGATAAAAATCAATGAAAACGAAAAGAAAAAGGTGGGGCCGAGAAAGGCAAGAGAAAAAAAGGTGAAGTCGCAAATTGACAGATCTTTTTAGTCCCAGTCCGCCCCTGCTTTCATTTGACATTACTCTCTCTTGAATTACAATTGCTGGGCCCTCTCTGCGTTTATTATAGCTGGGCCACCAATCACCTCCTATCTTCACAGTGACTCGCAGAGCGGGGCTTCTTTCATTTAACCCTTCACATTCCAACATAAACTGAGTATGCAGGTTTGAAGGGTTTATTTCTTCAGATTTATTTTTGTAATACAACTAAATCAAGATATCAAGGTATAACTAATGAAAAATATTATTTAAAAAAACGTTTTTTACATGTTTTTCTAATATAATTTTTTGGAATATCTTAGGGCCCTGACGGTTCCCCACTAGCTCCTTGTAGATAAAAAAAGGAATCTCTATTTACCGCCAGATAAGTGACAGTGAAAAGGGGCATGGGCAGTACCCAGATGTGTTGCTCTCATCTACCTATGATCCCACAGGGAATTCAATTAAAACTCAACGTTTTTAATAAATGCTGCATTATTGTATGATTTCTTTAGAGGCCTATGTGATGAGGATCACCCCTGGCCAACGTATGTGAGTAAGACTGATGTGGTCGTGATCAGTAATGTGGCGCAGACCAAATGATGGACTGAGAGTAGACCCACAGCTGACAGTCGGACTCTGCAGGAATGTTGGGATGGCCGAGCTTCGGGGGCTTCACAGTTCGGATCCTGGTCCACTTCCTGTTGCTCGTAAATTCTTGCTTTAACACTGCTGATCTGAGGCAGCACACACAGCGGCAGTCCTGTTTACTGAAGCCGGGGTCAGGGATTCTCGCCATGTGCTTGTTATTAATTGGGGGCAACTGGCCGAAATACGACCAAAGGAGCGGCTGTAAACACAGTCACAGCTCCCAGCACAGGAGCAGGGTACCGAGTGTATGTAAGTCGCTTCGGATGAAAGTGTCAGCTAAATCATATTTAATAATAATAATAATAATAATCATTAACAAGTTGGTTAAAGTAGTTGACAATAAAACTAAAATGAGTAACCACTATGTAGTTTTGCAGCTGCACCTCTAAACCAGTTCCAGTTCTAGCTCTTTGCTAGTTCTCTTCTGGTTCGGAACTGGCTCGCCTTTTTAGCCCCAGTTTTGTTCCCACCGCTCAGAGCCCGACTGGTGCTGCGTCATGACATCACCGTTTACGTCGCTGATTTTCTCCCCAACGCCGCTCACAACAACAACAATGGGGGACTGCGTTGGGTCGATGATCGTGTTGCTTTTAATCGTACGAAGCCAGATTAAATTAAAGAGTGACTTCTCCAATGTTATACTCTTTCCCAGAGTGCAGTGCTTCATTGTCTATTAATGTCATTTACCGACCGCTGCAGTGCTGCTCGTCCACCAGAGTTTAGTCTCCCACAGGGCCGGTTTTTGGCATAGGCGGTCGCCGAGGGCGCCAGATCTTGGGGGGGCGCTGCGCTGGTAGCTCTGGGAGGGAAAACTATTTTGTTGACTGTTTGTGCTCATTCTAATTTTTGGCCATGATGTAACAACATTCATAATTAAGTAAATGTAACACCCTTTTCACCCCGGTTACACGTTTCATTTGCCCTGTACGATGGGCGCTGTAAGTGATGAAAGTGGGGGATGTTGGCTTATCAGGCGCCCGCAGCTCACAGCCAAAGTGCGAGAGACACCGGTACCGGGGATTGTTGTTGTTAGCATCTGGTGCTAGCTGCACTAACGGATATAAGAAGATGTTTCTACAATAATGTGGAGGGAGAGTCCTCTCCTGTCAGACTGAGAGGATATGTTTGGTAAAGGACTCTTTGAGTGTTTAGAGTTCACTTTAGTCTAAGTTATGTCAGTGGGTCTCAAACGTTTTGATCACAATTTATGTAAACAAATATTTCCAAGGGACACCTTTATAATTATTAGGATAAATAAAAACAGGTTTGAAATCATTCCAATGTATACTATAGGACAGTAACCAAAAATATTGTTTAAAACTGGAGAGATTTAAAAATATACATAAATAAATGAATAAATAAATGTTAACTAGGTAAAATAAGATATGAATGAACAACAAAAATAAAATAAGCTACATTTATTTGTTATTGGCTATGGTAGGTTATTGGTTATGTTCACATACCTACTTATTTGATTATTAAAATGCAAACCG
>NW_011346810.1:0-4115 GCF_000735185.1 Notothenia coriiceps | reverse complement strand
TCAGTCTGCCCTGGAAACGTATTTAGTTTTAATTTTGATCCTGGTGGACTGTCATATTGGGCTCTGAGGACTGCTTATTTTTTGTGACCTCCAGTTTCTGACTTGAGGAGGGAATTGTTTGGGTGAAAACACTTCGTGCTTTGTTCTCATAGGTTGGCGTTTTGGCACTTTTAATGAGCGGTCACGGTCTCTGAACCAAATATTGAGACACACTGGCTCTGTGGACATCCCAGTGGGCATGGATGAACATGAATGAGTCCACTCAGGTTAAAAGCTTCTGTTTCTCACTTGACCACATTCCTCTTCTTTGATGAGAGGAGCGCCATGTGTTAAATTATTTTGTCTCTCCCCTGTCTGCCGCTAACACGCCTTGTTCAAAAAACTCTCCTCTCCCACTTCTCTCCCTGTTATCCTAACTCTTTCTCTTCACTCACTTTTCCCTCTCTGCTTCTCTCTGCGCGCTCTTCGGTCTCTTCTTCTGTGTTTCTCTCTCCCTGTATCGCTCACACTCGTCGTCTTTTTCGCCCTGTGCGGCGGGCGGTTTATTAAATAGAATCGCCTCGTCAAAATTTGAAATCCCCTATTAGTGTATTGATAATAGGTCCGGGGTCCTTATAGGTCGGCGTCTGGTTCCGGATCCAGACCTCGGTCCGCCTGTTGCCGACCCCTGGCTTAGACCATAACTACAGCTGTATCTACGTAAGCTGACACCGGGGAAACATTACGTTACATTTATGAGCGTCTTTATTCAGCAGACACATCAGTGCACAAGTAAACATTTGAAAGTTCAATGGCTAATTTACCTAGCAAGCAAATTAGCAGTGTATGCCAGCTAGTGGCTGCAGAACACACCTAAACAAACCGGAATCTGCTGTAGTGAAGAGGCGGATATATTATGCACTAAACTTGGCGACAGTACATTGACACTAATGTTAGCAGCCACTTTGTTAAAACAGTAAGTCACGCTGCTCTGCTTCAGATTTAAAGCATGTTGGATGTGTGAGTTTCAGGTTGCTGATGTTACTCCTGTTGTGTGCACATTTTGCCTTGTCAGCTGACTGTGGGGATCACAGAATGACAGAGAATTGAGAGATGAGGCTCAACATTTAAAACGGTCCAAACAACTTAATCACTCAAGCTGCGTGTTTCTCACCAAACGGAACGTTAACGTAACACAAAAACCGAGAGCAGCACAATTTGTCCAGCTGCTTATCGCTATCCCTGTATTGACCAATCAGGTACCGGTTATTGATACCCATCCTTCACAAGACATGAAGTCATGTTTTTAGGTGGTGAAACAGTTCTCTGGCGAGATATAAACAATTAAAGTGGACTGACTGTTTCAGTGTACGGATGAGGCTGCTTGCTAACTGCTTGTTCATGATTGAACAGACCCAGCAGAGAGGTAGAGCAGGGAGAGAAACCCTCCTGTTGCTTATCAGACCCCCCTCCCTGGCAAAACAGACCCTATCTTGTTCAAACATGTAGTATATGCAAACAAAAGCCTGTTGGTAGAGCATGAAGTAACTGGCAGTGAAGTCACTGCTAGCGATAAGCCCAGCGTGGTGTTTGACATGCAGGCTGCATAAACGGCCATCTGTGCGGGTACACAGGCACACCCAAAACAGAAGGAGATATTCCCTGAACACTTCCAGCCAGGGCAGGGGACTGGGCCCAGGAAGAAACAAAGCGACAGGAGCAGGAGCCGGGCTAGGTCCACAGTGGGGAGTGGAGACCTGCAATTATACAAGCCAGCGGAAGCACCTACCTCCATCTCACACAAAACGCAGCCCTGAAAAGACGATCAAGTTTCTGCAGCCTTTGTGTGGGCCTGCGTGTTCGGTTCCTTTACCTTTTGTATAGGAAGTACGTAGACAAATCTCCAGTTTGAGCTGCCAGGTTGAGTCAGGCTATTCCCACAAGGCACAATAGGCCCAGCAAATAGCATTCCTGTAATGGCAGCAGAAAAGCTGTGGACAAACATTTACGGTTGGCCAGATTGAGTTTTAAAGAGCCCCTTTTCTCCTCCTGTCCTTCTTCCTTTCAGACAGGTCAGTGGGCTCCTCCCTGGTGTTTTGTGCGATGCCATTCACTGCCCTCCATCACTCAATGCCTCCACCTCTCCCCCTGTCAGACAACACTGACCCTGGCCAAATGAACCACGGCATTCCTCAGCAAGCAAAAGTGTTTCATACCATGCTTAAAAAATAAAGGGAGGAAACACTCCAAGGCAAAAATGGAAAATTGAATTTGCAACTAAATGAACATCTTCTTCCAACTTCAGTTGGCATTAAATCTATGTTGTGTTGTGTGTTGGACCCATGACACTCCCTGATTCTGTCTTTATGCAAAATATTAAGGGATCATTTATGTCAATATGCAAAGCAACATGTTTCTGATCAATACATTTGTAAAATGTTCCCAGGTCTTGGCTAACTAATTGAAAATATGCTTAGTCAAATAGGGAGACATTGCTTTTAAAAAGAAATATGATTACAAAAAATTAAAACTATTGCACTGAAGTTCCATTCACGTAAGGCATGTTCAGTATCATTGCTCCACTACTGGCTTGTGACCAAATTTCAGGTTGAACTTAAGTTCCTATATGAGGGGAACATATATAAGTAGTAACCGGGATGTCACATGAAGTGGTACTTTGCTAGCAGATCAATGACAAAATTCTGAAAACAAACTTCACTTTTTTCTACAGTACTATAGTTGACATAGCTAACATTGGTACCTGGGCGGTTGGGACTAATGGCATCCAATCAACTTAAGAAATTGTACTTTGAAAATAACTTTATGAATGGAAAAATCCGACTTTTCTGTGGCTAATCAAGTAATTAAAATACTGGACAAAAAAAAGCACTTCCTCACATAGATGAACAAATACTGCACATCCCATCATGCTATAGCTCGTCACACTGCCTATCCATTCTTGTTTCTGAAATTTGGTGGAATATGTACAGTAGCATCAGATGAAGATAATCTAACCATGATATATTCTCATCTCAGTAGCAACGGTTTGCCATTACCCCGTCCTCACAGAGCGTGTTCAGCAGCTCAACAGCAGAGAATCTTCTTTCCATCTGAAACTTAATATCCTGTATTTAGCACAACAATAAGTCATTATCCATTTATTCTCTCTAAAACTGAACCCCCTCACTTGTGTAGCAAGTCCCACTTGTAAGAGCTCTGAAACTCAGAAGCACCACAGTGTTGTGTGGCTCATGAGATAACGAAGAGCAAAACTGCCAAACAAGTCGACGAACACACGTCCATTTGTACCAGCTCAGGGTTGAAGCCCTGTCGGTTAAAATGTGTTCCTCCAACAAGGGCAACATGGAAGAGAAAGCAGACAGACAAAAAATAGCTATTTGTTAAAGCCACTAAATAATTTCACTTATCACTTAAAGGTGATCTATCATGCGAAATGCACTTTTGTACGTCTTTTATACATGAATATGTGTCCCCGGTGTTCCAGGAAACTCACCAAGTGGTAGAAAACACAACCCTCTCTAATTTCCTCCGTACCCAAATCTCTTAAAAAGGGGCTGCAACGGATCTGATACAGACTGATCCAGATTTGAACACTTCTGTGACGTCACAGAAGTGGCGCTACGGCTATTGGGCCAACTCCACCAATCAGGAGGAGACAGCCTCGGACATTGCCGTTCGAAAGCGCTGGAGACGCTGTAGTTCATATGCCAGGCCTGTAGATTGGTAGCCTTTATTTAACCAGGTGAAAGCCCCTTGAGATCAAAATATCTCTTTTTCAAGGGTGACCTGCAGGACATTAGTTACACATGTAACATAAAAACAACAGAACAACAATAAGGATGACATACAACATAATGTACAGGGTACAGTTTACAAACTCTATTTACAGTGACAGGTCCCATGAGTATCAAACAGCATGTCACCCAGCCGAGTTTTAAAATGATGCAGGGGAACCAAAGTGCTCAGTTTTAAACATGTTTGCAGACTGTTCCAAGTTAGTGGAGCTGCACAACTAAAAGCTTTCTTCCCTAAGACAGTCCTAGCACTTGGCACATTTAATAAAACAACATCATGAGATCTCAGGCAATAAGTACTTTCAATTCGTTGAGAGATCA
>NW_011346809.1:0-3851 GCF_000735185.1 Notothenia coriiceps | reverse complement strand
ACTGGGCAAGTGCTTCCCTCTCACTTCCATTTTTAGCCACGCTAGCTGAGAGCTCTGGGGATGGAGATGACGGCTGACATCTTTGTTCCAGACGGAAATATCTATTGGACGGACTGCCATATTATTTGGTACAGATGTTACTGGCTGACTGAGGATGACTACTGATTACTTTGGTAACTTCCTGCTTTTTCCTAGAACACCACCATAAGGGTTGATACAAGACTTGAAGATCCCCTGACTTTGCCTATCATGAGGTCACATTTCACTTTTTTTGAAATACTACTCCAATATCTATGACCATATACATGTAAACAGTCGCATCAGTCTCAGCTGTACTTTGTGATTAGCACAAAATAGAAAGTTTGCATGCTAACAAGCTAATGTTGATCATGGTAACTTTTAACTGCCAAACATCAGCATGTTAGCATTTAGCTCACACGCCCAAGTACAGCATGCTAGCATGGCTTTAGACTCTTATGCAGCATTACACTTAAAGTAAGGCACAGCAATACTCATCTCAATTTGTTTTTTATTGATTTTATATTAGCAAAAGTTCCTCGGTTGCATTTCCAAGAAATCTAAGCTGATACAAGAAGGCGGAGTTATAACGGTGCAAACCACTGACATCCTGCACAAACCGTACAGTTTTAAAAAAGCCGACCTATTGGATATTAAGGCTCCATTTTTGTTGTTTGACCGAAGTTTTTTAAACAATGATAGTCCACAAAATCCACCGTTAACTACATTAAAGGGGACCTATCAATCAAAATGCACTTTTTGATGTCTTTTGTACATAAATATATGTCCCCGGTGTGTCAGGGAACTCACGCAGTGTCAGAAAATAAAACCCTCTCTTATTTCCTCCGTACCTAAATCTCTAAAAACGGGGCTACAACGGAGCTGATCCAGATTTGCGTCCGATATGACGTAATATCCTAAATGTGGATCCACGGCCCTATCAGAAACGCCGCTATCAGAAACAATGCCCGACTGTTTTGGACGTAATATGGTCGGTGTTTACATTAGCATCGCTAACACTCAGAGCTAACCTGTGCTGGAGAGCATGTGTGTGAAGAAGCAGGAAATAAAAAGGAACTCACCTTGTGGTATAACCGGCAAGAGAGAAAGCCTTTGAGCTCCATACTGTTTCAGAAAGAATCCTTGATAATCCATGATATGGCGTTTCATCACGGCAGTATTTAGTTTAGACAGTAGCTGCCGGGTCCCGCATGAGCTCAGACCCCTTCTTTTTTATTTATCAATTGGGTAGAATGGGTGATCTGTTTGGTATTTGGAGCAAAACACTTCATAGACATGTTTTTCATATATTTGTATATATCTGAGACCTATGCTATTGCCTAAAAATAGCATGATAGGTCCACTTTAATTGTTTCTGTTTCTCTGTTTGGTTTGCAGTAAAGGAATGATGGGATCCTGTCTGTACTGAGGCGGTACTTTATGCATTGGAAAACACAAATGTGAGTTGCAGTGGACATGAGAAACAAGTCTTGTTAACTGAATAACTTGAAACATGACCTGCTTACATCTGTTTTATAGAGACAACTAAGGACTTTGGTAAACACTAGGGTTTCATTGGTTTTTAGCCGCATATTGTGCAGAATGTGACATTTATGCTCAACAACAAAGACTGTTTATCCAATGAATGAGGCGATTGTTTTGACAGTCATCTAGTCATTAAATTGATTACGAGACGAGATCTGTCACGACCTGTCAAACTGACAGTGTGATTGATCTCGTTGTACATTCGCTTTGTGGTAATTAATCCGAGCAGCGCATCAAATGTCAGGAAAAACAAAAAAAACTCAAGAAAAGTGTTTGAAGACGTTAAGGCTCTGATTTACAACCTGAAATCAAACATCGTGGAAACGCAACAGAAAGAAATATTTAACTTAACAGGGATTCAACTGATCGGCTGTCTGAAGGAAGGAACATCAAAATTACCTTCGACACTCAAACTAATTTATTCAAACCCTACGTCTGAAGCATCTGCTGCGGTTTATGTGTTGTTCCTTTGAAATTCACCAGAGGGTCTCAGTTTTTACTGATGCTGCTATTTCAATATAACCATATGGAGACTTTAAAGTCCAAGCAACAAAACAACATCGTGCTGCTTCTTCTAGATTAAAAGAAAAAGGGGAGAAGAATTCAGAACTTTCTTGTACAAGTAAATAAGTAAGAGAATAGTTTGGATGATTTAAAGGGAGGTTTTCAGAGGTATCCATATTGAGTGTATCACCTACAGTAGATAGCAGTCGACTTGCCTCCAGTTTGGCGAAATCGACATACCAGACTGAGAAGATAAGCTACCTAAAAGTTTGTGCTATATTTAAAGTATTTTCACCACTTTCTTTGCCACAACTGAAGCTGTAATATACTTAGGCTGTCTTCAAAGCCACCCGAAAATAACCGTCAATTTACGTTGCAAAAAACAGGCATTTCTGGTGCACCAATGGCTTGATTGGTTTGTTTGTGTTTTTTTCTGACTTTTATGTCATGATAGGATAGTTTGGATTCACAGAAAGTCACATAATAACACACACTTACTAACTAATCAAGGCAGCGATACGCCAGAAACTCCTGTGTTCTGTCAGGTAAAATTACTGTTTTTTTTCAATGGAGTCTGGTGGGTGTAAAGAGAGATAAATGGATATATTACAGCCTCCGTTCCCCGTCAGAAAGCCTCCAAACTGTGCCTCTTTCCACCTTCATTGCTCAATCATTTTCAGATGATATCTCCTCTATTACATTCCCACAACATCTCCAAACTTTTATTCTCATAGCTTTAACTGTAGCCAAAAAAATACTCAACTGGAAAGACAGAGCTACCCTCATATAACCCCACTTCACACAATCCAAACTCTCCCTTTAAGAGCTCACCTCCTTCCCAAATGTTAACAAGCCGGAGAGGACAACAGAGACAGATGCTGCTACGGTTTCATTATCAGCTCTGTGTGTGGGACGCAGCGTAGGTGGGCTGTCACCGAGCGCTCTGATTAATATCCCCTCGGTCCAAACAAGCCGATGACATCAATGTTACTGAAGTGTCCTTGTAAGCCTTAGCCTGCTACCCAGAGTGCATTGCAACAACGGTGAGAGGAGGACATCAGCGGGTCAGTTTTCCGGACATTCATGTGCTGTTGTAACGAAACACTCCTCTTAGCCTTAAACCATCCTCCTGTACTTAGTGAAACACATCAAGTGGGAAGTATTGGAGTACAAATACTTTGTTACTGTACTTAAGTACATGTTTCTGGTATCAGTACTTTACTCCACTACTTATTTTTCTGACGACTTTTTACTTTGACTCCTTACATTTTGAACTCAAATACCTGTACTTTCTACTTCTTACATGTTGAACTCAAATACCTGTACTTTCTACTTCTTACATTTTGAACTCAAATACCTGTACTTTCTACTTCTTACATTTTGAACACAAATACCTGTACTTTCTACTTCTTACATTTTGAACACAAATACCTGTACTTTCTACTTCTTACATGTTGAACACAAACCTGAACTTTCTACTTCTTACATGTTGAACACAAATACCTGTACTTTCTACTTCTTACATGTTGAACACAAATACCTGTACTTTCTACTTCTTACATGTTGAACTCAAATACCTGTACTTTCTACTTCTCTAAATACCTGTACTTTCTACTTCTTACATGTTGAACTCAAATACCTGTACTTTCTACTTCTTACATGTTGAACTCAAATACCTGTACTTTCTACTTCTTACATGTTGAACCCAAATACCTGTACTTTCTACTTCTTACATGTTGAACACAAATACCTGTACTTTCTACTTCTTACATGTTGAACACAAA
>NW_011346808.1:0-2591 GCF_000735185.1 Notothenia coriiceps | reverse complement strand
TGTGATTGGTTGTTGGTCGAGCTTCAGACACACCCGCCGGCAAGCTTCAACGCACGCCGCCGTGTGGACGCTGCGTAAGGAGTCATACCTGTTTTGCTGCAAACTCCTCATCTCGACCGTCACCTATCACCACGTACGTCACTTTCTTTCCAAAGCGAGAGACGATCCTTTCAAAGCAACTCTCTTTACCTGCAGGAAATGAAATACAAATATTACAATCCCAACAGTTCCCCCTTAGTCCCAGTGGAGAAGAAAATATTGTACTAACTATTTTTCTACGTACCAATTTTAGTGGCACTGTAGATGTTCTCGATGGGGAAGACGTCTCCCAGGCCGTACAGCAGCACCTTGGCCAGAGCTGGCACCAGCTGAGTGGTGGTGACCAACACATTCATACACTTCCCCCTGGTGGAACCACACACACCGCTAATTGTCATGTCACCTCAGAAATTCAATTCAGGTCATTTCAATTTAGAGAACACACACACACACACACACACACACACACACACACACACACACACACACACACACACACACACACACACACACACACACACACACACACACACACACACACTTTTAAAACAGTTTCTTGGAATCCATAATCTTCTGAATAAATCATTTCAAACGACGTTTTTGGGTTGCTGAGAAAACACCTAGTACATTTAATTGTAATGTCAAATCTACCTAATCTTATTAGCCAAATCTAGGACACACTTTACTCATTGGGCCGCTGAGTGTGGCCTTTAAGATTTCTATTTGAAAGGATGACCTGTGTTCTGACCTGGACTGGATGAGCAGCAGAGACTTGAGCGCCGTGCTGAGCCAGGCGTCTGTAACGTTCTCGATCTCACTCTGCAGCCGGAGGAGCAGCTCCCCCTTCAGCGGGCTCAACAGGCCTGCAGCACACAACATGCAGAATATAAGCTCAGTACTACAACATGTAGATATTACTACCAGCGGATCATGAAAAACACTAATTTAACAATAATGTGTTTAAAAATGACTGCAATAATGCGCTTCCTAAATGTTCTGATGATATTTTGCAATATTTCAAGACTTTTATATATTTTGGGAGTTTCCTATCAGGTTTTTATATGTGCAAATTGCAGATACAAACACATAACATAAATTGTATTATTGATTCAAACGCACCTCCAACATTTCCTTTATAGTTATTGTAGATCTCTTTTAGCCGGCGGTAGCGGAAGGCCAGTTTCCTCATCCACTCAACGCCCCCCTGCACCCCTGTGGTGCCTCCTGACGTCCCCCCACCACTGGCCCCGTTAAAGCCATCCGTCAAGAAGTTGTAGGTACTGAAGTAGGAAGAAACACTTATGATTGGTTTGGATGAAGGGAACATAATCTGCCTCCAAGTCATACGTGTGAAATAAGGCCAGTATGTGTGTGATATATGAAGTTACAGGATAACACACCTCAGCTCCTGTCCGTTGTCATCAGAGGCAACATCCTCCACATGGACTTGATCACATTCCTTAGGAAATGGGAGAAGATAAAAAAATGTTTTTACAAATTGCAACATCATTTTATTTTTAACAAAACCTTTTGTTTCACTTTAACAAAAACTTAAAAAAATGTCATGCAGCTGAAAAAGTCATTACAAATAATGTATACGCTTGAGATGAGTTGGATCTTTAGTTTTTGTTGGATGAGAAGAGGTATTTTTCATCGCTTTACTTAGTGTCTTGTTATTACATTCAAAAGCTTCTATTGACATTTTCAATTGAGCTTTAAATGTCTGTTATTTTATGTTGTTTTTAATATACTAAACACCAAAAACTACAAATATGGATTATAGCAGAATATTTGAGAAGAAATGCTGACTTTTGCACTCTTCAACTCTATGCAAACAACACTAGAATCTAATTCTACTATAGTATGATTAACACTAGTGTTAGTGCAGCATAATTAAGGATGAAAAAAAAGATCAGTGCAGCAAAAACAAAGTCTAATGTAAGCGTCATGAATGAAGCTCTGAACTATTGCTACATCTCTAGACAGGGTATATGCAGGAATTCTGAAGTCAAATTTAATAACTTTTAAGACCTTTTTTAAGACCTCATCGCAACTTTGAGTTCTAACCGGTTACATTGGCGACACACTTTACCTCACATTGACTATATTGATTGTAAGATAGCACAACTAAACAGAGTGCAGACAGACTACTGGAGCCTCCTTTCCACATGAACTTCAACCTCTCTGTGAAGGTCAGGTTTAATGCAGTATGCTGCTTTGTTGCTTCTGTACTCTGTGCTCTTTCATTCCAGTAAAACTCCTTAGAAACTAGAAACCAGTATTTGACCAATAAACAAAACAATTGACAAAACTTTGAACTATGAAATATATTAAACTTTGGTGAGCATCAGCGGGGTAATGCCATAGGAGCTCCCTCACAAATACCCAGGGGTTAAATTGGGCTGGGGCTGTCCGGGGCTAAGCCCTGGCACATAGGACGATGCTCTGACGTCATCACCCTCACACATTTGTCGTATGTTTACAAAAAAGGATATATATGTTAAGACTTTTCTCGTTCTTAATATAGACTATATTTAGGGTCAATATGTGTT
>NW_011346807.1:0-10476 GCF_000735185.1 Notothenia coriiceps | reverse complement strand
AATTTGGAACCAGATTTGGTCCCCGGGCGCTGCACTGCGGCTGGGTTAAATGCAGAGGACACATTTAGTTTTAATGTATGCGAGTACTGAGACAATAAATAAATATAAATCGTAATAGTATGCTCTTTCTGCGCTTCTGCTTAACAGCGTGTTGTCAGGTGTCTCGGATTCGGAGCGTGTTATGAAACACTTATTAAAAAAATCTAAAAATCTCTCCGCACCGAATATTCCCTGCTGATTACTACCGAATATCCGGAGCCCGAAAAATGGTATTCGGGACAGCCATACTTGTTGCCATGTGAATTTAGAAAAAGTAGTGAAACGCATGCATTTCAGCGCCATAGGAAATTAACAGCGAACACGACACACACACACACCCACAGGCGCGCCCGTGGCACTTAAAGCCAAGCAGTGGACAGTCCCGCTCATTCATTGATCACTACAAGGCCATTAGTAATAAAAAAATATAATTGGAGATCAAAAGTTTAACTAACGAAACACACCATGAAATGCACGGAAAGTAATAATCAATGCCACCAAGATTATTTTGTGAAAAGGCTCACATGAACATAGGCCAAGTGCACAATCCATTGCTGCAACAAACAGAAGCTCATTAGGCTAACTATTATGTAGAATAACAGTGAAGGCACCCTAACCCCGACCCACTAACCCTGACCAGTCCAACAACCCATGCTTTAACCTAGAAACCCAACCAATCAGAGGCAGAGTGGGGCGGGACATGCCTTTGCCATAGTAGGGAAAAATAAGTTGCTGTCAATCTGCATTATTTCTTTGCAGGTTGACCCCTGTGCTTGTGTTTATTGCAGGGAGGGTTCAGGCCTTCACAACAGTTATGTTCTGGATAATGGGGCTTTCGCAGAAAAATGCTTTTGGTCATTAGGAAAATATTTTGGACTATTGGGATTTCGGAATAAGGCCTTTGGAAAAGGAACTGTCCTCATTTGTGTTATATGTGCTTTGGAAGGTTCATTTATTTGAATATTTCAATTAGGGAAACTAGGAGCTGACCGGGTGTATACACATGTTCACGTCCTCTGCATAAAAACACGTTTGCTTTGGTTTATTTGTGGTTTAATGACTGATTAGCAACATGCAGTATTGTTTATTTGGCCAGGAGAGACACTTATTTATAAAGGTAATGAGTCCTACAATGAGTCAGAATTTTTCACTTATATTGAACATGTTTTTAGAATACTTTGTATTCATAAAGTAAGGTCTAATCAAATAATTTGAGCTAAAGATTTTAGTTTTTATTCTAAAACATAAAAATGTAAGTGAATACCCCTAATTCTGAAGTACTTACTTGACTCAAAATGCTACCAAGTGTCTAAAAAGAGGCTGTCAGGGACATCATACTTTAACACTACTGCAGTGTTGTGTTTGTATTGCAAACTATTTTAACACAAACTTTCCAACTTGTAGATGAATAATTTTATAGTATTTTCCAATTGTAGTATTCTTAAAATCTTGGCGCAAAATCAATTTACAAGTTGTATAACTCAGTGGTAGTAGCGTTAAAGTCATTCAACAGTGTTTTTATGGCCCGACGTTAGCTTTTTACTACCGGTAAATGCATTTATGCTTCCAAATGGAAAAATCTCATTAGCTTTAAGTCGAAGCAACCTGGGTGATGCTATCTTCCCAGTTTGGCCCACAAAAATAAGTCACCCTGCAGCAAAGGACAGTATATGCTATAATCATTGAATGCCTTAAGTCATACTGCAGAACCCGACCTGCCGATAAGTGAGTTTCCTCGCAGCGTGACACTAACAGGGACAGTTTGATCCTTGATCCTGGATCTGGATCTCGTCAAAGCTGCTGACGATGTGACCTTTCCTCTGACCTGGAAATAAACGCATGACACCAAATTCTAGCAGCAGTTAAAACATCACGCTGATTCATGGGGTGGAAACCTTTGTGACTCTATCCACAACAGGCAGGTGTCTGCTGCTGTATGAAAAAGATAAAGATTGTCGTCACAGCACTGAAAAAAAACTGAGGAAAATAAAGAATGGGGGGGGAGAGAGTCAGAGGGAAAGAAAGCAGTGACTGTCTGGGAGCAAAAGCGTGTAAATCAGTGCTAATCGCTTCCTCAGGCTTTATAAAGGAAATCAAGTCAGATTTTTCCTGCCCTGTAGACAAAATAATCAAAGTGTGTTGGACTTGGAGCCAACTCCAAACTACTCAGTAATTCTAAGCAGGTTTGAGTCTGTATCTTGCGCTAAGACACTTTTTTTGTTGTGGATTGTTGTGTTGCAACTGCCAAAACTAACTGGGGTGTTTCTCTAAAATTTAGATTCAATAAAAAAAACACAGTTTGGGTAGTAAAACATTCAAAAAAACTGTCTTTTACAACAACAACAACAGTGACATGCAATCAGGATGAAAACAGTTGCACCTGTTGTCGATTGCAAAGCTATGCACAGCCTCAGGAATATTTTTAAACTGCACATAGTGATGAAAAAACAAACACTTTATGCCTTGTTTTTCTGAGATTTTATCGGAAGTGAGTTGAAACGTGGTAAATTGTCTTTGGCTTCACCACAATCAACAAGAATTACAAATAAGACAATAGTCCATATTTCATTGGTTCCTCATGGTAGAAAAACCAGTTCATTTTACATTTAGGTGTGTATAAAATGACAATTCTTGCTTGAACCACAAAATGTGCAATTTGTGAAAACCCATTTTGTTTTGTATGCCTAAGACTTTACATTGGTTTGATGTTTCCGTTAAAAATCTTGGCTGGATTAAGATAAGGTCTTCATTAATGTCTAACAGCATTGTGTCAAACTAATTCACATGAAACTTCAAAAATATCAACTTTACATTTCTCTGTTGTGGTTTTGTGTTGCTGTAGCAGACTAGACAGTGAAACATATCTGTTGATAGTCATATTGGCATTATTCCAGCAACATAACATCTAATCTTAAAATCCTATGAATATATTGAAAAATGCTGTTATTGCCAGCCTGTTACTCTGTATTAAGGCTGTTGTGGCTGGTTGCCCCGGGCGACCAGATGAGCCCTCTGTGGTGACCTCATCTAACCCATTTCCTGGGTCAAAGACGTCCTCCAACTCCCACAATCCAACATTCCTCAAGCTGTTGTCAGGTCGCTGCGCAACTGAACTCTCACAGTTTAGTGAGGAAACTGCCTCACTGGGATTCTGACATGTGGAGGTTGACAAATGTGACAAATATTTTCTTTATCTCAGTTGAATTGTTTAGAAAAAAACTATTTGTGTGTGAACACAAATAAGAATCAGAGAGTTCTTTTTATGAATGAACAAAAAGCTACATTTAAATAGATTAAATTAAGACATTGCTATCAATATGTGAATTACAATCATAGAGCCTCTTGCCTTTCAGTCAGGTTGACAATGTTAGAGATGATAATGATAACCCATGATAGCCCGCAGACTGTATCCATATGAGTATAAATTCCATTAGAATACATTGTCCATAGCTAACGTTATGAGCTAAAGAAAATGTCAACTAGTAAGCTAGCTAAACACTTGTTTTTTCAAACTGAATAAAACAAATAAGATTCCCTTTTCTTAGCAAGCTTTTCATTGTGATTTAATTCAGAAAAATTGGTTCATTTTTATGTATTACAGTAAGCTGTAATTTAGATTTTCTCCTATAGGTTTATTTAGTTGGTAGTAGTGGCGAAGAACAATAAATCATATTTCCTGACTTTAAAAGTGATTATAAGACCTTATTATCTCAGTTTGAGCTTAAATAGGTCACAAAAATGCATAATGTCGGCGTATACTGTGTTAATTTTTAAAAAGGTGGTCTTACTAATAAATCTGTGGTGAGTTCAGACCAATTTGCGTAACAGCTTCTTTAAAGCTAAGGCATTTGCATCATTTTTGTTACCTTTTTGCTTTGACTTTACATTGAATTGCACCACGCACAAAGTTAGCTGTTTATCCCTGCTCGTCATTCAGGAAAAACGTACTGCTTAACATCAGCTTTAAAAAAAAAATAGTTTGGACGATTGAAGCAGTAGCCCTTTTTCTAATTCCTTCACGAGGGAACAATCCTCTTTATTTCATAACTAATGGATCCACCCCATTAAGATAAAGTTTAAAAGCTCATACCCTACATTTCAACTGCTTTTATCATGTCATCTAGTCACCGGCAATCCTTCCACATCTCATGCATCATTACTAGAATGAGGAGCACTTTTCCAAACTGTCTAACATACAGCTCTCCACATTACTGTCATCACATACAGATCCACACGTCCTTTATTTTCCACTGCAGCTCCAACTACCGTGCCCCCTTCAATGTTCCCCTGAAAAAAACATTTATTGTCATCACAGAGCTGCTCCATTATATTTCATTATTATCTGGAAACCACATCTGCTGTATTTTTATATTATGACATATGAACATTTGCTCATGTTACCTCAACATGGATTAAAAGTAATGATGCCAAGTGTTTCATATGTCAGAATGAAGCCTTCAAATGAAAATGTACCAGAGGTGATTTTTCTTTTTCAGAAATCTATAGAAAGACAGAATAACTTCCTTCACATGACAATGGATTGTAGTCAGACTTGGGATCTGAGAACCCCAGACCTATTTGCGGTTAACAGTTGCAGTACAAAGTGCAATACGTGCAAGTAGAACATGTGCAATTTAACCAAATGTAGACATGAAGGTTATAAATAAGTTCCAAAGAACACATGTCAACGAATCAAGACATTTAACAAGTTAACAGCAAATTGAATCAATTTAAACTAGTTTACCATTCAAAACATTCAAGAAACAGGTTTATGGTGCGGTGCAGCGGTTCGGACTGAGGTCACATTTTGAACAGGGTGTCAAACTCAATTTCATCGCGGGCCACATCAGCATTATGGTTGAACTCAAAGGGCCGGTTGCAACTTTAAGACTATATAAATATATAATATATATAAAATAATGTATTATATTACATAATTGCAAATAATTGCAAGTCTCCTCGGTGCGCATGTCACAAAATGAGACAAATTGTGGGACATGTTGGTTATGGGCAACGTGCTTCTGTAAAGCAGCATGTAACCGTATAATAAACTTATTATCTTCTTTGCAAGCTCTGGCGGGCCACATAAAATGAACTTGTGGGCCTGATTTGGCCCCCGGGCCTTGAGTTTAACGCCACTGCATTAGACTGTAAATGTGCTGTCCTGAAGTCTTGTCTGGTGTCAATAAAGACTAGGTGATATGTTTAAAGATTGAGCTGCCTGGGGGTGTGGGGGTGTGGCCAGCAGGCCAACAGAGCAGATCTCAGATCTCCTCTTCAGCTGCTCTGGCAAAAACAAACATCAGGTTGCAGTTGGATACCTTCCTGAGACGTTTCACTGGTTTTTCAACTCTGACGTTGATAGGTTGACTTCTGCCTGCTTTAAATAGCTATGTCATTTTAATCCGTCAAGAAAAAAGATAGTCCCTGCTCACTTTTGTCCCCCTTTAAACTTCTAAATGTCTGTTTTGGTTGTGTTTTCTTCATGGCTGAATTGTATTTATATGTTGCATGTTGCCTTCCCTTCTTATTCCCCATGTATAAACCTCTTTACTGAATTCAGGAAAAAAGGTAAACAGAGAAACGGGGGAAACCTTTCCACCTGGGAGCCTTTAACCTGACAGATGTGTTTCAAGAGGGAGTGGGGGGGGGGATGGGGTGATGCATTCATGTGTCCCCAACAGATCCTCCCCCCTCACCCAGATGTTGAGGTTTGCACTTATAGTTTTAACAGCTGCTAGTGAAATATGCATCTCTAATGTAACACAGGAGCAGGGAACACCAACCTGATGGAGTCCAATCAGGACAAGACCAGGTCCAGTCGAGTCCATGTCCAATCCAAGACTAAAAGCAGCTGGGACCAGAGCAAAAGGAGTTTTGTTCTGGATATTGTGCGTCTCTTTGTGTCTATTTCAGTATATATTGTGTTTCTTTGTGGTCATTTTTGTTGGCGTAGTTATTTTGGTCACTTTGTAGTAATTGTTTTGTCACATTGTTCTTATTTTGTGTCTCTTTATGGAAATATGTGTCTCTTTACGGTCATGTTATGTCTCTGTAATTGTTTTGAGGACATTTGTCTCTTTTTGTAAAGGTTTTGTGTGTCTTTTTGGACATTTTGTTACCCTCTGTAGCCAGTTTGTCTCTCTTTGTTATCAAGTCTGTAATGTGTGCCTCTGTGGTCAGTTTGTAGATATTTGCTATCTCTATTTGTTCACTGTGTGTCACTGTAGTCCTTCATTTCATCTTTCTTTTGAGTCATTACGAGTCTAATGTAAGGAGGGTTACAGTCCGCTCATTGCTTCTCGTGTTTTCATCTCTTCACTTTAGTGACAGGGTTCATGTACTGTATGTCATCATTTATACAGTCCGGCTGTTTCCATTGCACTTTCTTTCACATTTTGTTTTCATCTATTCATTTGCCAAGTGTTAACCCTTTTTCTGAAAATGAAAAAATTGAAAATGTGCAGCACAACAGTTGAACGGTTTTGGTTACCTGGCCTGATCCTCAGTCCGTCCTCACTGTGGAGTATTTTCTACTTTCTATCAAAATAGTTTCCAGTGAAAATTACCCAAAGTAAATATTACTAACAGGATTCTATTGGTGTGAATGCAACATCTAAGATCCACATAGCCAGCACATTAGTTGAGCAACAAAACATGGTAACAACCATTTCATTGTAGTTGTTTTTATTTTTATTTTCTTGTTCTAAACTTGGGATTTTTCAGTTTTTATTATGGCATCATGAATGTAGAAATGTGGAAATCAAATGTCCTAAATCCCTCCACCTCAGCTACGTTTAAAATGCAACTTTCATTACAAGTACATGTGACATGGAGGTTTGGCTCCTTCTTTGAAAAATGATCTTCTTCCAGTCTTTTTGCGCAAAACTGATCACTGAATACTCTGCCCATCATTGACCGTTGACCTCAACCTTTGATAGAAAACAGCAGAATATCTTCCAGAGAGTAAAGGCCCTGGCTCTGAGGACAGAGTGTGTAGGCGTGTGTATCCCCCGAACAGCAACCTGATGATGAAGCTGATGAAGCTTCTGGAACGCCGCCTGCTGGACCTGCATGACATCACTGTTGCTCTCAGTCCTTCCAGCAGCACTCAAAATCAAATCTTCAGTTACCGTTTCCCCCAACGATAAAATAAACTCACATTACAGATGTGACTTCAGGATCTGTTGATCTGTAGCGGCTCCTCAGTTAACTCCTGTGTTCTAATGGGTTCAGTCTCAGGTGACAGAGTGTGTTTCACCTTGGATCTCTGACTGGAAACATTCAGGAAGTCCAGATCCTGAATGTCACTCAGACTCGACAACGTTTCTCATCTGTATCATTTTTTCCTACATTTCTATTTCTACTACATTTAAAAGAGTACATATTAAGCTAAATGTGGGATCATATTAGTATTTAGTGCCTCTATGGTAATCTAATGTTCAAAAAGCTCTTTATTGTTCTCATGCTGTCTGTGCTGCAGCACCTCTTTTCACCCTCTGTCTGAAACCAGAGCCCAGTCTGCTCTGATTGGTTAGCTGGCCGGCTCTGTTGTGATTGGTCAATCGCTTAGAGATGTCCCGCCGTTAGAATATCATGTACAATGTGTTGGAGCGCTAGCCAATAGAATCGCGATTGAAACATAGTGATGTCACTATGATACGGCGGTAAACAAAGGAGCCCAATGGAGGCTTTTAATCGAAACATTTCATAACCATTTGACCTGCCTCCTCTTTGGTTATGTATAGTGTTAGGTGCATGGAAGACTTGTTAAAGCGTTGACAAGGTACATGGTTGAAAAGAACCATTCATTTTTTGCCACAGCAACAGATATTTGTTCAACATCTTCCATTCCTCTGATTCCCACTCTTTTTGTCACTTCGCATAAATCACATTCTTCTGCTCCATTTATGAGTGAACAGATTGAATTCCACAGAGGAGAATCCTCCTCCTCCTCCTCACCACTGTCACAATGGCAGCTTTCAGCCAACCCCTCCTTTACTGGACCACTTCAAGACCTTCATGTTGCTGTCTCATTTCTCCTCTTTAACTTATACCAACTAAAAGGTCATTTAATTGTGTACAAAGCTGAGGGACACAAATACAATCCGCAAAAGAACAAAGGGTGTATTACATGTAGTTAAAGAGAGACTCCTCTTCTTATTCTTCTGGTTCCTCTTCAGTGTGTTTCTTCTCCTTTCTGCTTGTACGTTGCCTTGTTTGAAGTAAAAGTACTTGCAGGTGTTCTGAGTTTGTATTTTCATAGTTGATTGTCGGTCGCTCTGGATAAAAGAGTCAGCTATATGTAGATGTAATGTAATGTAAACATGTTTTGACTCAGAAATGTAGTTTTATGTGTTCAGATGGTGGATAATTAGCCTTTACCGGACACTACATTCATCTCAAAGCTTTAGATTAAGATCTGTGTTCAGAATAGTTTATTTAAAGTGTACACAGACAGGAACACCAATATAAATACTATGTTCTTGCCTGCAGGCCGACTGCAAACCTGCAGAAATGCTGAAAATCACGCGGGGGCTGCAAAGCACTTCACACTGCTGACTTCCAACAAACGTCTGTGTCTCAGTGACAGATGAGGACATTTTACAAGCATCCCCCCCGACCCACAGGAAGCCCTCTCCCCGAGCGCGACTCAGCAGAAAGAAAGGCGGCCCCCGTAGCTGGCGTACGTCCAACGGTGACATCACTGAGAAACAATGATGCTTTATATGTCAGGGAAATAATTCATTTGCACTGTCAGACATCTGGGACAGTTGTTACTCTGCTAGGGTCGTATCTTATCCTGTCGTCTGAGAAATACAAGAGATACTAAAATGTATTCTTTGCATCAATGCATTCATAATAACTGACGATAATACAGTAATGTCAATCTTCTAAGGATCATTCATTTTGTTCAGCTTTAGAAATCTAAAATGTATTAAAAATGCCTCTAATTACGTATAGAAATATTCATCCAAAACCAGAAGAATGTACACAAAAAATCCTCTCTGTAGAGTGAGAACTTCCTATTTCCTACATATAACGTCATTCATTTTAAGTCTTTATTTAAACTGAGGAAAGTGTTGTCAGATAATTGATTATAAGCTGATAAAAACCAGTCCTTTGTGGTTTTTAAATGGCAGTTTACTGTGACTTTGGGAAGTTAGACTTGTGACGCTTCAGTGACATCGTGTTGGATGGATTGCTTTGAATTGGACGGATTAAAAACAAGACTAAAGTCTGAACTAGCTTACAGGATGAAGACGTTTATCAGACTTTACAGCTGTAATCAGATCAGTCACTCACGTGAAACTAGCTATAGTGAGATTAAGGCAGAATTTGACACAATAATTCAGAATCAGAATACCTTTATTCAACATTTACAAAAGGCACTGCTGAGATTTGAACTCAGGATCTACCGTTTACTAGATAGGCGCTTTAACCAACTGAGCCACAGCACCTTATGACCAGATCTTAATTTACCGTACTTTTCGGACTATAAACCGCGCCTTTTTTCCCATTTTTTGACGCTGCGGTTTATATAACGGTGCGGCTAATCTATGGATTTGTACAGCTCACGGCCACCACCTTTAACTCTTTGGGCTCTATGGCCGGTCCGCGGACCCCCACCTTTAAGCGGCGGGTTCCAGCAGGAAAAGCTGGAGGCCGGAAAAGAGTGAGACAGGTAGCGCGCAAAAGTAAAAGTGGAACCGAGAGTGGTACGAGAGACAGAACGAGAGCAAGACAGACAGACATTACGAGAGCGAGACAGTTTGTCCCCGTACCACTGGTTGAAAACCACTGCTGTAGATCACTGCCGGTACGTGCGCTGGGAGCGCACCGTTTAAGTTTGAAAGTTAAAAAGTTTGTGTGTCTGAAACGCTATGTGATACAGTACAGTTTACACACAGCACATGTTCTGTAGCTACTATTGCACTAAATGGTAACACTTGAATACGTTATGCAAATATGCAACTTGTTTGTTGAAATGTTAATAAATGGGAGCTTCCTTAAACAGCCATCTCTTTCCCGACAATCCCCTCTGTGCACGAACCCTTACATATGGTAATTAAACATTAAAACACCTGCGGCTTATAGTCCAGTGCGGCTTATATATGTACACATCATTCAATTTAGCTGCTGCGGCTTATATTCAGGTGCGCCTTATATTCCGGAAATTACGGTACTTAAAAAACAAGGGCAGCCCAATGCTAGGAGCTCATTAGCTAGTAAGTTGTTCAATCATGAACTTGTATTCCAACTGTGTAGTAAATAAAACAACTGAACAATGAGCCTGTGTTTAAAATGGACGTATTCGCTCTGCTACATGAATACATGATTAAATCCGTTTTGTATCTTATTTTATGTTTCCGTATATTTCCTTCCTCAGGCTTCTCCCTCTCTCAGTGGTCATGTCTTCCACCTCTGATTGCTCCA
>NW_011346806.1:0-9717 GCF_000735185.1 Notothenia coriiceps | reverse complement strand
TGGCTTCCCTCCACTGGCCTTCCCTCCACTGGCTTCCCTCCACCGGCTTCCCTCCACCGGCTTCCCTCCACTGGCTTCCCTCCACCGGCTTCCTGTCCATTTTAGAGTTCATTTTAAGATGTTATTGTTTGTTTTTAACCTGTTAAGCCCTGAGTCTGTTTTTCAGGTCTCAGGCTCGAAAATGACATTCCCAGAACAAATGACCATATCTTCCCTTCTAAAAGGGTTAAATTAATAATCTTTTTTCTCAAAGTAATGATAAACCTGTGAGTTGGATGTAGAAAAGTCAGAATCAATATAGATGTTTTTTATTTTAAAGAAAATTCAGATAGAACATATTAAAAAACTGTACATTTTAGTGTCCGTCCAAAACATATTTTGTACTTATAGTGAAAACTAACCTTGGATGATGGTAAAGTAGACTAAACGCTTTAGGAATCCAAAGTACAACATATAATAAGTACTCTGTATCAAGATTGATGCAAAACAAGTGACATTTGACCTTTTTAGAGAGATTTTGTAAAAAAACTCCACCTCTGAGGTGATTTGGGTGGAAATGGGGGTTTTACCGTTTCTCTGGAACCCATTGGACGATTTTGGTGATTGACATCTCTCTGACCGTTAGAGCCAATAGAATCGAAGGGGAATCTCCCCACACACACACATGGTAAAACAAAAAGGTGGGGGCTTTGCGCATGCAGGTTTGCACCAGAGTGAAGCTATCTCTCGCTCTGACATCTGGAAACCGAAAAGCAGGTTTATTGCTTATGGATTATCAGAAATCATTCAAAGGGACACAGACACATTGGATTAACCTGTGGATTAACTTCAGCAGCGTTTTTATCGTTTTAATGCCATTGAAGACCACTTTTGACCAGACTACGACACAGGTGAGCCATGTTAGCGTTTTTAGCTAACTAGCTCCATATGTTTTGATGTGTGTTCTTGTCATTATCTCAGAGAGTTCGTATAATTGAGGGATAATGAGGGTACCCCTCGATTCTGTGTCCCCTCACGATGTGAAAAGATGGGTTGAGATGTGCAGCAAAGATAAATAATAAGGTTGATGAATTTCGGTGCATTCATCTGTTATCATTTTTCGCTCGTTGCTAATTCAGAGGCTTAGCGTTAGCATTGTGGGGTTTTTTTGAAATATTTTTTAAATGATCAGTTAGATGAGTTTCTTCCCGTTACATGGATATAAAACATTCATTTAGTTTATTAAATGAACATGCCCTCAGACACTGTTTCCTGCAAAATGTTGCAGGAGGGCCCCGGTACCGGGGTCTCTCGGGCTTAATTAATAGAAAAATTATTATTAGTGTTGAATCAATACATAGTAGTAGTACTGCAGTTAATTACACAAGAAAAGCAAAAATAACACAATGGAAAGCAAAGGAGTCACACTATGTACATAGAAGTTGACGCAATAGCAGAAATTGGTTAATTTGTTGTGGCAAATGAACCATTATTTTCAATTTACAGGAGACTAATGGTCGAATGCTCATTTACTAATGGACCTTAACAACGCACAAACAAAGAGAAGGGTAGGGGGAATCAGCTTCATTTGTTCCAGTGCTTTTCCGGTGTTTAATGAACCCTTTTAAAAGGCAGATCTTAACTCGCTTCAGAAGAGAAATAACCCAGGCCGCAAAGGAAGTCTTCTCTGGGTGGATATAAATATCACAGTGAGGAGTCGGCAGCGTGAACATCGTGAGGCTTGTTAGAGTTCTTGGCCAAAGCTCACACGGGACATAATAGGAGAGAGAGAGAAATTAGGCAGAAAATTGCATTATGGGGAATACATTCTTCTTACGTCTGCAGATCTCGCTTTCTACCTCCCTCTCTTGCTCACACGGTGTCAAAACAGCCTATTTTCTAATCAAAGCAGTTTACCGTGTGATTAAATATGAAATGTGATTAGTTGCTGCTGAGAAAATGATGTGTTTGCTCACAGTCACACAGCGAGGGAATGTTCTCGTCTATATGTGCACTCTTTTCATAAGGAGCTGTCTTATTTAGACGATGATCTGGAAGGGATCAATAAGCAATTACAGGTGTGTGTGTGTGTGTGTGTGCATGTGCATGTGTGTGCGTGTGTGCGTGCGTGCGTGTGTGTGGGGGTGTGTGTGGGGGGGTCAGGGTCATGGCTGATAGCAGCAGTGCTCCACTTACTGTAGCTTCAGTCTTTGTGTGTTCATAAATCCTGAAGCTGTCAATCGACTTTGAATGTTAAAACGACATTGATGACAAAAAGAAGATGAAGTGGAGTCAATATATATTGAGTTGCATGTGCCACAGTTTTTACGATCAGTGTTGAGACTGTTGCATGAAAACTGTAATCAATTACCCATGCACTTTCTGCTCCTTCGTTGCAGACAGCTCTGTTGTGATGTGAACTGCAGAGTGGAGTGATCATTTTCTTTAATTTTTTCCCCATTGCTAACATAAAAATATTGATAAGTGCAACTTAAGAGTTATTGCATTTTAAACGTTTAAAAAACATAATTACATCTGAGGCAGAAGGAAGGGAAATCAAGATGTTGCATATAAAGAAAAGGGATCATTGTGTTCCTATTAACAATACACGTCTGTATTCATCCCCTCTTCATTTCTGGGTTTCTTCTTCTGCTCTCTGTATATCCCCCGTCCCCTCCCAAAAATAATCTGTATTTTTATTCCCTGCCAGTGGCGTTACTGCACTCCCTACTCTAGGGACCGCATATTAAACCTCGCCTGACAATCGATCTCCAGATAAACACATTATGTTCCATCTTGAGCACAAAATGGAATCCTGATCCGACTATAATGACACGGTACATGGGGACAATGCAAAATAACCACAGCTACAGTAGCAACAAGTTTATGTGATATTTAAAGGGTTTACTATGCAGGTCACAGTTAACATAGTTGATGTTTTGCTTGCAGGACTGATAGCAAATCAAATGATGATGCTCACATTGGTGCCAGTCCGAGTTTCAAATGATTTATTTTGCATTTCCCCACATCTTAGGTGATATGATGTAGGTGATTCATGTTAATTACTGAGCATGTGGCTTTAAAGGTTGGCCAAGAAGAGGGAGCCCTCCATCCTCAAAGCCAGCTGGAGGCTTGGAGGCAGATCAAACGCTCACTGGTTACAGACTATGGAAACATGGCCTTAGTTAGCCAGCGTTAATTCACTCCCAAAATACATACAAACATGCAATATTTGCCTGTGTGTGCGTGTGTGTGCGTGTGTGTGTTTGTGTGTGTGCTCGCTCAGCCGTACGTGACTGTTTGACAGCTTGGTGAAAATCCTAGGCTGATCTTTTAAGAGAAAAAATCACTTTCATCAGAGAGTGTTGTGTTTGCAATGTTCATGTGTGTGTCTGTGCACAATGTACCTATGGCATGTTGTGTGTTTGCAGACATGTGTGCGAGTTGTTTTGGTGGGTTTTCTGGGCTGTTCCCACAGTCTGCATCCAGACGGAGTTGATCCGAATCCAAGGTTGTTGCTTTAACTATTGGCAATGAGGATGAAGGTCTCTGTGTCCCCAGACCCTTAAATTCACAAACATGCACACACTAACTGCACAGATAACAGCTGTTAATCTCTACTGACTTGGTGTAGACCTGCATGATAACAAGCAATTAAAAAAATACTTGTTTAGCACCAGATTCTATCCTTAGATGTTTTGAATGAAGTTCTTTGAACCCTATGGCAGTCAATATGTATCCAAAAATAATGTTTTTTGCATGTGGGTGGAACAGACAGTCAGATTAAAATGTGAGGGGTGCTAAGAAAACACTGACGACTTCTACTCGACCCCACAAAACAAAGTTTGAGGCATATCAGGTTAACATCAAACCACACTCACAACGGGCGGCAGTCGGTCCTACTTCCACAAGGTTATGTATTTGGTCCACTTTTATTCGGTAGTCTTTACATGTCTCGTTACGTGTCTCTAGGACAAATAATAATGAGGTAAGGGCTAGGATTCCCCTGTTAGGTTGACAACATTTAGACATATATAAAAACCATGTCGGACAACTTCCTGTAACTCAACAAAAACAGGGATTATTCTGTTAGTCAATGTCTCGACTGTAAATAAAGCAAGCAACCTCAGTTTAAAAATGGACAATATTCCAGTAATTCCATTCTCTCTTGTCCGAAGCCTTGGTGACATCTCTAATATGTATTGCATGTCAATAACATTACCAAAACCTACAGTAATTCTTACATCTTCCCAAAAAAATACTTTTCCTGTCACCCCGAAAAACCTACCAAAAAACCTTGAGATAGAGAACTGTAATATTTTTTCTTCCATCATCATACAGTAGATGTTGTGTACCGTCAAAAGTGTTGAGTCAGTCACGTTTCATGTTGTTGTTTAGTCAATTCTTGTGTTGTCTCCCACTTCCTGTTTTGTTTTGACACTCAACTGTTACGTTTCATTCCAGGTTCCTTGACTCCCTACCCTTGTGTGTGTCTCCCGCGCTCATCAGCGCCAGCCCCGCCCCTGATTGTTTCCACATGGGCCCAGTTACCTCTTTCTTAAATTCCCCAGTCTCCCCTTGTTGTTTGTCAGTTCGTCTTGTCCTGTCCTCATGCCAGTACTCTGCTCATTAGCCAATGCTTATCTCGTCACAAGCCTGATTTATGCTCCTGAAACTTTTTATGCGTTTTGAGCGATTTTTGTTGTGCCTTATTGGAGCCTTTTTTGTCACCTCGTTAAGAGTGTCCGTTTTCTTTTTGTATACCTTTTCTGGAAAATAAAGTATATTACTTATACTTTACCTCTGGCTCCCGGGTCGTGCATTTCAGTCCTTTTCCCTTGTGTATCCAAGTTCGTGACAGTATATTTTCAGAAAATGTATTCTGTGCCTGTATTCTCACATGCATCACCTAAACATATAGTTCTAATTTACTTTACTTACACTTCCTGTTCACTCTCCCATACAAAATCCTATCTTCGATTTACAAATCTGTGCACAGTTCTGCGCCCCATTATCTATGCGTCTTCATTCATACTTACACACCCTCCTTCCCACTTCGCTCAAGTATTCCCCGACCAACTCCACTGATATCTGAAAATGATGGGCGACAGAGCCTTCTGCTGCAGTGCACCCCCAGCTGTGGATTGCTCTGCCTGAAGAGCTTAGGAATGCAACCTGTCTCTTTAGTTAAAAACTTTTTAAAACGCATGTTCTCAGCAACATCTGCTCAAATATCGTATTTTTGTTTCACTGTCGTGCCTGCTATTATATATGCTTTTAAGGCTAGTAGGCTACTTTGATGTTGTGTCCTGCCTGGTGCTTTGGATCAAGAAAAATCGCTTAACAAATAAAATGTATTATTTTTGTATTGAGGCACCCACAAGGTGACCCTGCTGAGACAGCTCTTTGCCTCCGTTCCCGTCTGCAGGGACTTCATGTTAGTAATGCAGGCTTAAAGCAAAGACCAGAGAGAGGCAGAGAGAGAAATGAAGCTTCTCCACAATTTCCAGCTGCTCTTATTTGTTGCAGATTGAACCGAGGCAAGCTGTGAGAGGAAGGAGGTCATTTAAGCACCTGTGGTGGATTGAAGACCTCCCATTTCTGTTCCATCATCCTCTCTCTTCTCCCCCGTGTTATTGCTCTCCCTCATTCTGTTCCATTTCCCCTTGCAGTGGTTCTTCCTGTCTCCCTCTCCTGCAACAGTCCTTATCTCATGAGCTGAAATGATATGTACCCTCATTTAGAGCAGAGCATAAGTAAATAGAAACTCGGTCCCAGAGTGGAGAAATGCTACTGTGTATCCCAGACAGATTTCTTGCTGTTGTCCACAGGGAGAAAAGGAATAAGACATGCTTGAGATGACATCTTTAGCCTTGCTGTTTGGATTTAATCTGTAACCTAAAACTTTGCTTTCTGCTTTGCTGAGTGTGTGTCAGACGAGGAGAGAAAAGTGCGAGCAGCAGTGAGAGGCTTAAGTGACTGACACAGTGCTGCAGAGTGCTAACACTTTGAGGGTGATATTGAGAATGTGGGAGTATGAAAGCTAGATTAGAGGCGATGGGAGTATGACCGGAGAAGGAAATGATTAGGCCAAGGATGTTTTTTTCCCTCTTCTATGTGTTTTCACGTGTATGTTCTTGAACATACAGTAGTGTTTGTGTGCTTGAGTCTGTGCATCCTGTTTTTTTTAAGTCAGTGTGCCCATATGATTAATAATGAATGCCATATGCATCTGCAGTGCAAAGTCTTTTAAATAGTATTCCAGCAGATAAAGGATATTCTCTACCTGTGGGCAAATCCTTTCAAGAAAGCAACCCTAAACAATAGATTAAAGCTTTAAAAATAAATATGAATTTGGATAAGGCTTTATGGTCAGCACACAAAAGTAAATGAGATGATTATAGTATTATTATTATATTGCACGCAGTAGAAACTAAGAGTTTTAGTGCATTTTCCAAGCATGTGCTATATTTTAGTCCCCATTTTATACATGCATAATTCATATTCCATCCAGAAAAAAATGATTAGGTCTATGCGTCATCTCTGCCAGACAGCACCCATCTGTGCTTCGATGGGTAACAGAGAGTGAGTGTCAGTGTAGGCTGGTGTGTCTGTATTTGTGCAAAAGGGAAAAAAGAAAGAGTGAAAAGAAAGGCAAAGCAGGAGGGAACATACTGCCAGTGAGCATGCACAGCTTGAGTGTATATATATTTTTTTCCTCCAGGTTTCCATGGAAGATATTCTGGATGCTGCTGGGTCTTAGGCGTGTCATTAAAAGTTCCGCAGGCACACTAGATAGCTGTCAGAGCCCATGCCAATTAGTGCCACTTTAGGTGTCAGTCTAGAAGGCAGTGGAGACGAAAAAGCAGGGAAGCCGAGAAGAGCGCCACGAAAACCCTGCTGACTGCGCCTCCCTGCTCAGCTGAGCGTCCCACAAAGCATTCGCTTGGCTTGATACAAATAGAAGCAGAAGCCTTTGTTTCATCCACATGGCAGATTCAATTTTGATTCACAGAGGCTATTTCTATACATCCGAGAAGAGAGGACAACCCTCTACGTCATGCACCTTCAAACAAATCCTCTCCAGCTATTTTTCCACCTGGTGAACATTCAATTTCAGAAGAAGTTTAACTAATAACATCCGAACAAAAAGTCTTTGGATGTATTGGCTTTGACTCTCTTTTTCAATGTTCTTGTTTTTTTAAAAGGCACCCTGCAGAGTTATTGACCTCTAGTTGTGCTGTTGAGCAGTTTTTTGATGAGCTGCTCTCTTTACTGTTTGTTCTTCGTTTTACTGTTATGTGCACAAGGATGCACATGTGCGGTTAGAAGCATGAGGGTGATGTAAAATCCATTTCTCCAGGAAGCTGTTGTTGGCAATAGGCTGTAAAAGGTAGCAGTACACCAATAAAACTGGGGAGGGAGGAAGAGTAAACAATATAGCCTTTAAAATATTCAGTAAAAGGCTCTGGAATGTTTTATTACTCTCTCATGGGAAACTAAATGTGTTTTGGTGATAAACAACTGTAATCAAAACTTTCTTTTTTTACAATAAAAACTCCACATGGCACCTTTAAATTGGTCTTAATCTTTTAAAAAGCACAGAGGAGAGTCACAGAAAACCTCAGCTTTGTATCATATACTTAGCCTCACATATGTGCACACGCAATAAAATACCAAATCATTCATATAAAAAATAAACCTTTTGCATTCGTTCAGAAACCCAAAATATCATATCAGTGACACACTATCATAAACGCTTTCTTCTAACATGGAACGCTTTTACTGCAAAAGATCATCAGCCTACTACAAACGCAGGCTCTTGAGCTGTTAAAACATTCATCATACATTTTAGCTCTCTTTATTTGAAAATGAATGCAAAGGGTTTGCCTTGTTGAGAGAGTAAGGAGGGGTGAAGGTAAAGAGAAATTAAGAATAATGGCAAGGATAAAAACATGTGGAAGTAGACCATGGTGTCAAGGATTGTTCGATAATGAGGCTGGATGGACAGACACACAGCTGTATAACCTTTTATAAGGAGTGTAGAGTGAGTGCTTACTGCAGTTCAACATATTGCTACCGTTCTCATTAAACAAATGAACCGTTGAATTCACAAGCAGCAGGGTAAACTGTGGCTAAACACTCCTCTGGACAGTGTTCAGATCTAAAGTGTAGCAAGGTCTGACAGACGAGAGGGGAACATGTTCTGGAACAGTGCAGAGAGGTTAGAAAAGCAGCCAGAGGGCAAGAGTCCAGACACAAGTGAACCTGGACCAAATGCTATTGTGAAACTGTATACATCCATAATGTATACCTCCCCTATTCATATCCAGGGAAATGCTCAGGGCATAATACAGTCTCTGTCCTAGATCAGGTGTTGGCAACCCCTGGCACGCGGCACCGTAACCAGTGGCACACTAGGAATAAGTGGAATAAGTGGGCAAAATATTTAAATTGTATTTTCGTATCCTGAATGAGACCGCCGCCAGAGCCCGTCTCACCGTTACCTCCAGAAGGAAACCATGCACGCAACACAGCCCCGCTCTCTATAACTCCAGGCGACTTTCTGCCGCTTTCCTCCGTGGTGCAGTGCTGATCATTTCACCACGGAGGAAAGCACTTCACAAATTGCAGTACCCATAAGGAGCTGTCTTTAGTTGAAAGCCCATTGGCGATCTGTTCATCTCATCTCTCATCGAAATAATATGCTACACAGGGGCGGACTGGCCAAGGAGGCAAGAGTAAACCCTCTCCTAAAGAAACTCACTCTCAACCCGTCTGATGTTATAAACTACAGGCCTGTCTCTCTCCTCCCGTTCCTGTCTAAAACACTTGAACGCGCTGTCTTTAAACAACTCTCCTGTTGTCTCCATCAGAACAACCTTCTGGATCCGCACCAGTCTGGTTTCAAGGCAGGTCACTCAACAGAAACTGCTCTCCTTGCTGTCTCTGAGGAACTGCACACTGCTAAAGCAGCCTCCCTCTCCTCTGTCATCATCCTTCTGGACCTGTCTGCTGCATTCGACACAGTGAACCATCAGATCCTCCTTCGCACTCTCCAAGAACTTGGAGTTTCAGGCTCTGCACTTTCCCTCCTCACCTCATACCTCAAAGACCGCACCTACAGGGTAACTTGGAGAGGGTCCGAGTCCGACCCTTGTCAATTAACTACAGGGGTCCCTCAGGGCTCTGTTCTTGGTCCCCTCCTCTTCTCCTTGTACACAAACTCGCTCGGATCAGTCATTAGCCCGCATGGTTTTTCATCCCACTGCTACGCTGACGACACCCAATTAATTCTGTTTTTTCCCCCGCTCAGAGACCCAGGTCGTCGCACGCATCTCTGCTTGTCTAGCTGACATCTCTCAGTGGATGTCTGCTCACCACCTCAAGCTCAACCTTGACAAGACTGAACTGCTTTTTCCTTCCGGGAAAAGATTGTCCCACTCTTGACCTAACAATCAACATCGGCACCTCTATTGTTTCCCCGACTCAGACTGCAAGGAATCTGGGTGTGACCCTAGATAACAAACTGTCCTTCACTGCAAATATTGCTGCTACAACCCGCTGCTGCAGATACACGCTTTACAACATCAGGAGGATACGTCCCCAGCTGACCCAGAAATCAGCGCAGGTTCTGGTCCAGACTCTCGTCATCTCACACCTAGACTACTGCAACTCCCTCCTGGCTGGTCTACCTGCATCTGCCATCCGACCTCTATAGCTCATCCAGAAATGCAG
>NW_011346805.1:0-7654 GCF_000735185.1 Notothenia coriiceps | reverse complement strand
AACTTATGGCAACACAAAAGAAAGCATGGGAGCGGTGGAGGACTTCCGGCCGGGGACTTCGGGTGGCAGTTGTTTGCGGCCTGCCAGTAAACCCAAAGCAGAAGAAGAAGTGACGTCAGAGGCTTTATTTGCCTAATCCTCCCCCAGGGATTTATTCCGGTGTGAACGCGATCTGTACTTAGTTCAGTTCTGATGAACTAAGTTCTGATGAGCCTTTGTGGGAAAAGTATTGCGGTGTGAATGCGCCTATTGTAACACATAATCACTGATGTTCCGCTGTAACGGTGGTGACCTCATCAGAACAGAGTGGGCGAGCTGACCAATCAGAGCACAGTGGGCTCATAGGGAGGGGGGGGCAGGAGCTCCAACAAGCCGCTTAGGACAGAGTGAATACACATACTATACAGAGATGCTGTGTGACTGAACAATGTAAATCTATTCTAGTATACCTCAACAATGGAATTATGATCAGTAGAAATGGCCATGACATGGGACCTTTAAAGCATAAACACATTTTGCAGATGATTCACTGAAGTATTGTTATTTTACGACACCTCATTTTGTCAACTTTCTTTAATAGCCTTGCAATTCAGCAAGTGTTTCTTGGGTGCTCCAGACCTTTAACTCTACAGTTGCCTAGAAACTCCAGGCAGAAAGAGATATATCTGTAGATACACACAGCCACAACATGCGGTTGGCAAATGATTATCAATGTAAATTTGCCAGGAGTACTATTTGACTTTTTTTTAGAACAACAGTACATGGTCAAACCATACACTCAAGCACATGCACGTCGCTCTGCATCTACCAATCGGCTTGCTACTCCCTCACTGCCAAGTGGAACCAGATACAGTAAAGCAGAGACACGCCTCTTTGCCGTCCTGGCTCCTGAACCAGCTTCCCACTGATATCAGGACAGTGAAGTCTACATATCTTCCGTCGCAAGCTGAATACCCACCTTGATGGCGAATAAAAAAAAACTCACTTCAGTTTAATTTACAATGGTTGTTTGAAATAAATATGTCAGCACTCTTCCTGCTGTCCTTAGTTTGAATCTTTATGGTTTATTGCCCTTATTGTAAGTTGCTCTGGAGGAAAGTGCCAGCTAAATGCAATGTAATGTAAAATGTGTTTCTGACTTTCTTCATTTTGTTGTTTTCCAGAAGGCTAATACGGGAAAGAAGCAATTTAAGAGAAGGGACGGGGACCGGTTTGACAGCCTGGTGGAGCAGTACAAGAAGAAGCTGATGGGTAACGGTGACAAGAACACCGACGTCAGAAAAAACAAGTGGTTTGATAGTTAAAGCTGTGTGTTTGTGTCTGAATGAGTGTGTAGAGAGAATGTGTTTGAATCTTAAGTGTTTAAGATTAACACAAGAGAGGTCCTCTACATTCAACATCCTGATGTTTTAAAATAAGTACAGTGGTTCTTATAATTTAGTTTTGTGTCAGATTTCACAGTATGTGATGCCAATCTGTGAAATGTTTGTGTCACCTAACTTCAGTCATTCTATTCCTGCGTTTCTGTAACCCATACTGTCATTCTAAAACGAGCTGATAAAATAAGTGTGGTTGTTTTTCATATACTTGGCTTTTTATGAAAAAAAAGATTAAAAGCCCTTGAATTGGTGTTTTATTATGATCATTACTTATTTATATGAAAACCCTATTCGTCCCATTCACAGAAGTCAGTTGAATATAAGCCATATTGTTAAAATAACAGTCCCTGTTAATCATTAGCTGATAGCTCTTCATCGTCCCACTCGTGAAACTTAGGAGAGTAGGAAGAAACCCCACACTACTGTGTAGGTGTATTTACCTGGTCTACGTGCCTTTTTTCATTCATTCTGATCTCGCCAAACTCATTGCACAAAACCAACAAACTTGCATATCCCCACATCTACTTTTATGTAAATATTTATTCCGTTTTTGTTTTTTAAAAGTCTAGACAAAAATATATAAAATATCCTCTACAGTTGTAAATAACAATTCTGGAATAACAGATTACATTGCATTGAAATGAAAGTTGCCCTTTGCCCTTCCTGTCCTTGCAGTTCTCATACAAACACATCTGTTATTCTTGTTGAGTGTCAACCTGGATTTGTGACATTTCCTCTGCTGCAGCCAGCCTGATTCAGCTTCATGACTAAATGAATGCAAAGGTCCACCTTTTGATCACAGAGCTCTTTGTTGATACAACAGTGGTGTCATAACACAGAACAAGGATTATCTCTTTGCAGAGTACAGATCAGTTTGCATGGAAACATTGTGTGGACAATAAAATATCCTAATATGAATACGTTATAAAATACATATTTTAAGTATATAAATAAATAAATTTGTATATAAATAACATAAGTGCAAGAATACATTTCCTTTAAAACACATTGCAAAAGTTCAACATTGCCACATGCGGACACATCTTTTACAAAAAATGTCCAGAGGTCTGTCTTTCAGCAAGATTCAAGATCATCCAGGTTTTGTAGCAGCAGATTGAGGAACTCCCTTACTCTCATGAGAGCCTCGGTGCTCACAGTGTCCAAGAACTCCGGTCGACTCCGCTGTTTCAGCCGTAGCAGCGACGCTGGCTCTGAACCTCTGGGCTGCTGCTCACTGCATTTCGCCTTCATCCACTCCCTGACATAACTCGTCAATGAAGAGATATGGGACTTGGTCTGCGTCACCGCAAAGTAGGAGTCACTACTTATCTTGCGATTAAAACCCTCCAAGACGATCACTATGGAGGAAGGTCCATTCAGATCAGCAGCAGGTGGACTGAGCGTCCTACCAGATTGGTCCTGCATCTAAAGACAAAACACGATTCAGTCAAAAATAACTCATCCAACTGTTGATGATTTCCATCGCAAACAGAACCATAAATGTTACCTGTAAGTGTTGGTTTAGACTGTTCACCAACGTTTCAGAAATCCGCTTAACTGTTGATTTCATTTTGACTACGTCCATTGGCAGAGGAGCAGCTTTACCCACACTGAAGATGAACAGCAGAGGAAACAGGAGCACCAAAGTGTTGTCCATATTTGTAGAATGTGTCTGGATGTACCAAATATGGAATAGCACTGGTATTCCTAGGTGAAGAAGAATACACAGGTTATTCTACCTAATAATGTGTATCCATCACCTGCTGTCACTGTTGACATCTCACAGCAGGCTCATGTATGCATGTCACCTTTTTATCATCAAACACATGCTTCCTCCCAGTACATGTAAGATAATGGCATATAAATCTGTGTTATTAGAAACAGGTACAAAGATCACTGACTTTGGCCAACATAATTCTCAATTTCTACTTTCTAAACATCTGCTACATGTGTTGTGTGAGCTTTAAAACCTCACACAACATTACATCCACATATAATTCGTTTTTTCTATAAACACAACAAACTATTTTACAAATAAATCCAGCGATAAACATACTTTAAAAAGTTACAGATGTTAACAGGTGAAAGTGTGACTGTGATTACAGACAGTGAAACAAAGATGGCAGAGTTGAATTAGGAGTAAAGGAGAGATGGAGATGGAGATGGAAAGGAGAGTTGACCTTACCTCTGCTGGATGTCTATGTGTTTGCCACTGTAAGGCTCCATCAGGATATCTTATAGTGGATGGATGTTGACTCATCTCTTACTCACCTCTCTCCAAACCCCTGGTTCCCTCCTCAACCTCCTCTCACTTACACCTCTCCCCATGTCAAACCCCTGCCTAGTACTGCTGGAGACGGGACATCAGTTGGAAGTAGGTTTTTTGGCCGACTACACTAGGACACATTTGAGTCACTGGGTAAACATTTACATAAACCATTTATCAAGATTAGCAGGTGCAAAATACACCATGCCTATGTTCCTGAAAAAACTTATACTGTACTGATATGCCATAGTTTACAATTACTACTTTACTAATTAGAATTAAATGTATAATTACTTTTTATAACATTTTAAAATCTATATAGTATAGTTATATATTTTGTGTAATTCTTTGACTGTAGAGAAACCTTGCAGCTTGACTGATCACAATGCAACATGTTTTACTGAATTATCTTCACTGGCATTAACATTGCCTAATGCTGCAGGTTATGTCAATATTTATAAAGTGTTTAAACAGACAAACAGTGGCAGAAAATAAATAAATAGTACAGTTAAAACAACACTGAGGCAGAGGTGGAAGAAGTACTTAGAGCTTTTAGTACAAGTAGAAGTAGCAGAGTGTATGAATATTCTGCTACAAGTACAAATCCTGCGATCAAAATGTTACTCAAGTAAAAGTATAAAAGTATTAGCATCAAAATATACTTAAAGTACCAAAAGTAACTGAATGTGACTCATTCTGCACATTTCAGAATAATACTGTATATATTATATGTTTTAATTATAATTATTGATGCATTAATGTGTTTATCGAAAGCTGGTAAAGGTTCAGCTAGTTTTAATGAGTTTGTGTACTGCAGGTTAGATTTTGAATTTACTCCAGGTGTAGCTAAAGTTTTATTTAAGTATTGATTATATTTCACATCAAATACAAATTTGAAAAGTAACTAGAAGTATTAAATAATTGTAGTTTTTACGATTTACCTCTGAATTCCAAGAAATTATTATTCATGGATATTTAAATGCCACTAGAGATGCATATTATAAATGGATATATGCTGTCCTAATTTATGGCTTTTTATATCTTTTATCTAAATGCAGACATTTTAATAGAATTTTTCTTTTTTTCTCTTAATTAATATGTATTCAAATGTATTAAGCAAAGTTACATATTTTGTATGTGATAGATTACCAAAAGGGATTGTTAAGTACTTGGTAATATTATATTAGGCTATATTATACATTTTGATATGCACAAAGTAGTAGTCACACACAGTATTAAGACTCACTACCAATGATTCTTAATTAAATATCAGTGATAAAAACACATGTTTTCAGCCTTGGCGCTTTCCTCTAAAGACACTAACACATACCGAGACACATAGACATGTTATTCGATTGTACTCAATGAATTCTGCAGAATGTAATGTTCCAATGAACAACAATAACACACGCATTTGGTATTAATATAGATGCCAGATGTTTCTAATCTAAACCTTCTGTATTTATAGATGTCACAGTTACATTGCAGCAACATATCTGTCCACCATATGACTGATCTCTTCTAAATTAGCTCAAATGTAATGGCACTTTTTGGGAAAAGTCTTTTTAGATCTTTGTATTTGGAGGGGATATTTTTGGAAGCAGATTTCTGTTGTTGCTCCTCTGTGAGGAGGAGACTGTCAGTTCTGAGCAGGTTTCTGTTTTTCTGAAGCCTGACGAAGTCAGAGAGGGCAAGAACCTGCGTGTGAGGGAATCCTGCATCCGGAGGGAAAAAAAGCATTCATCCTGTGAACTGTTAAATGTGTCATAATTAAAAGCTGCTGTTGCTAAAGCTAATTCAAAACCAGGGTTGTATTCGTCAATATGTGACGTATCAGTTTACAGGAAACATTTTACCATGATGTAGAGCGTGAGTCTAGTCTCGGTTATGAGTTGCATTTATTATTAGTTTTCATTTTATTCAGCAGTACACAGTGTTAGTTCTTGGTAGCTTAAGTTATCTGTGAACAAATTGGGCCGTCATTTTTATATTCTAGATGGATTTTCTGTATCTGTGTTCCCCATTTAGCCTCAAAGATTTATCAAACATTCTCTTAATCAGTTAATTTTGTCAAACACTGCTCATAAAATTCCAGGGTATTTCCTCTTTGCCTGAAACAGTTGTTACTTTAAAAATCGGGTTATTTAGCCGATGGTTAAAAGCACACTTTAGCTTGTTCCGAACAGAAAAGTTACACAGTTGTGGTTTCTACATTAGAAACAAGGGAAGGCAACAGCTTTGTGAGAGAGCATTCTCTGTGGATATTCCTCATCCCTGGGATGGTGGAGGATCAATCAGGCTGCATCCCTGCAGGAGTAGAAGTCACCTCCTGGAGTATGACAGAGGGATACTGCAAGGCTGCATTAATAATTCATGAGCACTTTGTGTCACATGACTTATGAGAGCATATGAGTCACAGCCTCAGAAGAATAGTGTGCCTGTCTTCAATCAAACTGCAGACAGAAATACTGCATGCATCGTACGTATCAACCCTTTAAGGTTAAGAGTGGGGCTGTAATCACTTTAACAGTAAATGACGTATAGAAGAGTAATATACAGAGGTAAAGGTTAACAAAGTGTTAACTGTCCTGCTCCCTCAGTAGGGCTGGCCATGGTCATTGGCTTTACACAGTATCACATTACTTTTCCAGATGTAGCATGGAAACCAGGAATTCCACTCAACAGGACTTGGCGGAATGAGTCACAGGAATGATGGGAACTCAGATCCAGGGCATGTGCTGCCATTCACAAAGACGTGTTGTTTTCCCCCCAAGACACCCATTGACGTTAACACCATAAAACTGGTCTGAAAAGATCCTGAATCAGCTTTTTATTGAGTAGGTGCTTCAAAGTCGGATCTATGTAAAAGTCCAGTCCCTTGCTGGTTTTATATTCTAAAGGCAACATATTAAAAAGAACTGAGCAATTAAACTAGAAAATGCATTTCCTGCTGAAAACGCGTGAATGCCGTAAACTGTGTACATTTGTTGCTGAATTTAGCTGAAAATGCAGAAAAAGCTGAATATTGTGTTAGTTGAATGGTCTCTGTAGCTGCTTTTAGCTACAAAAACCAAGTAAGTGTGTTGCTGAACTAAGCGGAGAAATGCAGAAAAGTGAAATGATTTGAATCAAAATTGTTACAGCTCAAATGCATTGCAATGACTTTGTTGAAAACTTGAAAGTGAAATGTTAAACTGGAAGAGTAGGACAACAAGTGAAGAAGCTTAATATTTAAAAGAAAAGGTTTTAAAAAGTTATAAACAACAAAATATATAGCCTCAATGTCCTGAAATAGCTGAATAATTTAATAGTTGAATGGGTTCTGTAGCTGAAAATAGGCTGAAGGAGTTACATATCAGATGTACGTAGAAGTATAAGTTCAAGTAGCATTACATCTGTAGGGCTTTGTGGTTTTGGGGAGTGCGAGGTGTAGAAAAACAAAATGAGATGTCTGATGTCAATAAATGGGAGGTTATCCCATAAAAACAATGGTTAGGTGGGCAAAGGCCTTTGGCCGGCCTGTTTGTGTGTGTGTGTGTGTGTGTGTGTGTGTGTGTGTGTGTGTGTGTGTGTGTGTGTGTGTGTGTATAAGATAGTGAAACAGGGAGGGATCTTTTACTCTCTTGCTCGCTTGCAAATCTATACACACGTTTGAGAGCCCACATCCTTCATCCGAACACAATAATTACAATTGCCATCATTAATACCAGATATATTTTATTGTACTTATGTTCCAGCTCATCTATTACTGATGCATCTCTATCTTGTTATCTCAGCTCTTGGGACTCATCAGGAGATCCACAGTAGGATAAGCTGTAGACATTTTGTGTATCACACTGCTTATTGAAACCGAAATTGCCCATCTAAGTGATCCATTTCAGAGGTGTGTGTGTGTGTGTGTGTGTGTGTGTGTGTGTGTGTGTGTGTGTGTGTGTGTGTGTGTGTGTGTGTGTGTGTGTGTGTGTGTGTGTGTGTCTGAGAGAGAGAGAGAGAAAGAGTGTGTGTGTGT
>NW_011346804.1:0-2248 GCF_000735185.1 Notothenia coriiceps | reverse complement strand
AAGCGATCATGAAAATATTTCCAATAAATGAATAAAATGATTTTTGACCACTTTGTTGTTCAGATCACATATTTGTAACTAAATGATACATTCATTGAAACAAAACATGGTATAAACTGAGGAGTAACTCTCGTGAGTTTCATGTATTTTCTTCACTCCGCTGGGAAACTGCTCTCATGTCAAGAAGCATGAGATCAGTGCATGCACTGCATCGCCCAATCAGTGAGCGATACACAGTAAGGGGGCGGGGCGAGTGTCTGAGGATTTCACCGGAGGATGGTCTGGTAGTTCCTCGCTCCTCCGGCACAAATAAGGCCATTGTGACGGTACTCAAGATGGCGCAGACAAATCAACTTCCGGTGAGACCGAGGACCGAGGAGCGAGGAAATGAAAATAACCGAAGTGAGACGCAGCTTCTGTGTATTTGTGAATGAAGCCCCATCTCATGTTTAAATCCTGCAATTGAACACATGGGGAAATCTGGCAACGCCCTCTCAGGAAATAGTGGGAGGGCTTTAAAATCCCAGCCACTGGGATCCGCTGGGTGGAGCGCATACTAGCGTGCTGCATCTGTATGTGAGGTCCACCCCTAAATAAAGCAGGTTCACATGGATAGGATACTAGATACGTTTGCCAGGCCTTTTACACGACACATTTTCTTGGATTTGTTAACACCATAGTCCTAACAAAAATATTTTCAGAAAAGGCAGGAAAAGGGATTGAAATCGAGAACATTTTTCATTGCCCACAGACCCTCTGTTTTGTGTCCCTCCCACTTCTCAAACCAAAGTTACACCCTTGCTTACACTAATGAGGATTTTATGGATTGGAAATTCTTTAAGGTTTCTTAATTAAATATGCTACGCTGCTGCTTCTATCCACAGCAGTACATTGCTTTACTCCCGTACTGTTACTCCTGCCTGTTTTTCCTAACTGGGGGAGTGTACTTACTAAGTACCTCATAAAACCCCACTTCAAAACATTTGGACCATCCCTTTAATATAAAGAGTGGCTTACAGCCCATACCAGGAAGGTAACACTTTTCCTTTCACCCACTCTTCCACATCGAGATTATTTTCCTCATGGAGGTGTAGAGTTTATGACCAGTGACCAGTAAGATGGACACAATGCAATGTGGATGAGTGGACATCTTTTTTTGCAGAAAATTGTCAGGGATGAATCAGGAATGTAATTTCATCAGTGTTTTGCAAGAGAAGACAGAAGTTGATGTGAATGAGAACTAGAGCAAAACAAATGAATATTACTAGAATATTTATATATGTAGCTGTTTTATAAATGCATATGTAGTTTTATAATGCATAATTTGGATATCTTAAGTTTAAAAATGACAAGCAAATGCAGTATACAATAGCATAATTGTAGCTTTTCAAGTCAAACACTTGCCGTGTATAACGATCAGCACTATGGCTCGACCAAAAATCGTTTATAAATGTGATAAAACTTGATTTGATTTAAAGTGGACAATTTGATTGACAGATGGTTTCTCCAATCACCTGCTGCTTATTTTTAACGAACTGCCCTTTTCCCTAATAGGCTCTAATGATGGCTTCTGAAATGATTCTCTGTAAATAAACCATTTAGCGCAGGGGTATTCAACTAAAATTCAACGAGGTCCAGTTTGAGAAAATGTCCCCATGCAAAGGTCCGGAACATCAAAATGTCTAACTTGCTTCATGAATTAGTGTTATATATATTGAAGTAGCCTGCAGCTTTATCAACGTTTGCATGTAATCAACAACTGACTGCCAATCAAATAAAGAAAGTACAATTCAAAAACAACAATATGTATTGTCAATTAACATTGAACTATACAGATATACAGTAAATACTGTAGATATGTGTAATGTTCCTCTCGGGCTGCATTTCAAAATAAAATAGAGAAAATAAATAAAATAGCTTTTGAAAATGTGTGCATCTTAAAAGTGCTTAATTTTAGATAAATAAAATAAAGTGTAGCAGCTGCTTGAGTGTCCCTTTTTCTTTGTTAACCGTTTCACATCATGACTTAACAGTTTCAGATGATTATAGAACAATATCAGTCTTTACACATCATAACAATTGAACAGTTTTAAAGTTTCTCTTTCTTTCCCTCTTATATTGTAGTCTCTCACTCACTTTGTTCTGTTCAGTGCAATAATTGAGCTGGAGCTTGTCCTGCCAGGAGTTTGTAAATCTGGGCTGAAATGGTGTCAGGGCCATTCTCATACACATGCAGGTGCTCATTGGT
>NW_011346803.1:0-2413 GCF_000735185.1 Notothenia coriiceps | reverse complement strand
GCAAAGAGCAAGAAAAAAACCTCCGTTTTCAAACCATAACAATAATTACGTCTTACCGTTGCTGTTTTGTGATCAAAAGTTGTGTTCAAGGGCATAACAACGCTGCTGAAGGTTAATCCAATGTCTCTGTGTCCCTTTGAAATGATTACTGATAATCCATCATGACTTTTATCGGCAATAAACGGAGCGTAGTTGGTTTTTCAGTGTTATGACCGGCCCGTTGGCCACAACAGGAAAACAAGGAGAGATGCTCAAAGGTTTAAAAAACCACGGCACTTTATTGGTTATTGTTCCAGAAGCAACACCAAAAACAGGAGAGGATGAGGAAGTAACTGGATGGCCTACCTGCCTGTCAGCCTTCCATCTGTGCACAAATTTATCTCGTGCCCTCATTGGTCATGTGTGCGTTCGTGTGTGTTGGAGGAGGGGCTCTGGAAGGAAGTGGCAGATTTTCTCCGGTCGTGTATTTTCAAATTCTAGCTATCCCGAGCCGGTTTCTCAAACTTACATAACCTACCTTTAAGTTGTTTGTCTACTATCCCATCATTCAAGGGTGATTTTCACTATAAGTAATGTTTTTTTTTAGGCGGAGATTATAATTTAAGTTTTTTTTACTATGTTGCATCTGAATTTACTCTGACACAGCAACATCTATATTCTGACGCTTCTACAGCCAACTCACAGATGTATCCTTGCTTTGAAAAAAACAATTATTCACATACCGCTTTTAGAAGTGAAAATATAGCCATTCATTCTGGGCACATCATTTTCGAGCCTGAGGCCTGAAAAATAGGCTTGGGGCTTAACCGGTTAACAGGTTAAGATGTTTGCATCTCCGAACCTGAGGCAACGGGTGGGGTTATCATGGTGGAGGAGGTCAGAGAGATAGGGAGGGGTGATGATTAGTATTTTGAAGTCTATCCTGTATTTAATCTGGAGCCAGTGGAGGTGTGAAGAACCGGAGTGATGTGGTCTCGGCAGCGGCTGGAGGCACATACTGGAGTTTATTGATGATTTAGTTTGGTTAACCGTAGAGAATGCTATTGCAGTATTCAAGTCTGGAAGTGATGAGAGCATGGATGAGGGTTTCAGCAGCAGTAGAAGAGAGAGAAGGTCGGAGCTGGGCAATGTTCTTAAGATATAAAAAAGCAGTTTTGGTGAGGTGGTTGGCGTGCGGCATGAAGAAGAGAGAGAATACGATACGATAATACAATACGAGAGTGACTGGGCAGAGCAGGTGATTGAGTTTGGTTCGATGACAAGTATATCTGATTCATCCCAGTTGATTTTGAGTAAATCGGGTTGCTTCCATAATTTAAGGTCTGTAAGGCAGGCGGTGAGGGTGGAGTGGGTGGTGGGTGTGATGGATCTGGGGGAGAGGAAGAGTCGAGTATCATCGGTATAGCAGTGGAAATAGATGCCATGTTTGTGAAGGATATGTCCGAGGGGAAAGATATACAAGATAAAAAGGAGGGGACCGAGGACGGAAGAGGGAATGATTGCTGTCCAGGAGATATGAGGTGCAGGATGCCAGCTATGCCGGCATGAGAGGAGGATGAAATGATTGATTGTGTTGAAGGCTGCGCTGAAGTCGATGAGGATGGTGAGGTGGCCAGAGTCTTCTGTACGGTGGCTGAGAAGTGCAAACGAGAATTACAAAGTGTGAAACACTTTAACAAAGCTTGAGACAAATTAAAAAAATGTAAAACAAAATTACATTTTATAAAACACTTTTTTGAGAACTGAGACAAATTCACAAGTCCCGAAACACTTTAACAATCTAGAGAATCAAACCGGAAAGGGAACGTCCATCATACCAGAAGTGATTTGCAAGTGATTGACACAAACTTAAGTTTGTTTTGGCGGATAGACCGCCGGTACCTATGGACGGCACGAGTGTGTTTATGGTCGTTAATCATGTTTTGTCCGTTCTGTGGAAACCACCTGGGCCAAGTGACACGGTTTTGCTCAGCACGATATACTTTACCGAGCTGCTTCGTTTTAACAGAACATACCTCAACACACACACACACACACACACACACACACACACACACACACACACACACACACACACACACACACACACACACACACACACACACACACACACACACACACACACACACTCTCTCTCTCTCAAACACAGGCACACACACACAAACAGACACACACACACACACACATACACACATACACAGTGTTTTGGGAAATGTTAAAGTGTTTCGGGACTTGTAAATTGGTCTCAGTTCTTGTAAATGTGTTTCACTAATGTCATTTTGTTTCATAAAATGTAATTTTCTTTTTTTTTTGTGGCCAACTTTTTATTGTTTTGTTTTGTTTGCCCTCGCAAGGGGACTTATATACACAGATACAAATTATATAGACCAGTGGTTCCCAAACTTTTTCTGTC
>NW_011346802.1:0-2961 GCF_000735185.1 Notothenia coriiceps | reverse complement strand
GTGTGGAACCCCACTGCACCCCCTGGTGGATCAATGATCCATTGCAGCTGGCTTCATTATAATTACATTTATCTATCACGGGGGCGGTCTCAAGTCAAGCTGGAGGTTTTCCCTTGAGCGAGGGCAGATCACGTACCAATCACGGCCCTCGCATTTCAAACTGTCTGAAATGAATCGCTACATCTGTACTAGCATGTTGTAAATAGTACCAAATGCATTCCCCATCCTTGAAAATGTAGGATTAGCCACCAGAATCAAGATCCTAGGTGGTCTAGATCCTAAACTACTGGTAAAATAACAACCAATGGTGGCCATTTTCAAAATGGCCTCCATTGGCGCCATTGGAGAAATTTGCGATGGCCCTATAGCCAAAAATCTTCCTTAGGGCATGCTCTAACAGTGTGCCAAATTTCATGCTTTTATTATCAAAAGCACAATTCTTTCAGATATTTCACATATCTGCTGGACTATTACACAGAATGGGATTAGGATGAAAACAAAAGGGCATGCTTCCCAAACCTTTAAATATAAATCAAAACTCTCTGCATGACAAGATCTGCTGTTGTATAACTAGTGTTAGTGCAAAAATGTGTCCAAATAGATAACTTTTCCTTAAAGCTGATAATAAAACAAAATACTGTATTTATTTTAACCAGGGAAGAGTGGATGTGGATACAATCCCTATCTCCGAAAGCTGTGTGTTTAAGTGGTACTGACTAACAGCTCGGGGCAGAATGGCTCTTCAGGGAGGACGATGTCTGATCACCATGTTGTGACAAGGGAGCTGATGCTAAGCCTTTTTATCTGCTTGTTCCTACCAGCGTAACCCTGTATCGGCATATTCCACCAGTCCAGAGCCTGTCGGTGCGTACGTGTGTGTAGTCGACTGCAGCCAATTAAATGTGAAGCCTGCTCTGAAACAGTGGTGACAAGACTGGGACTGTGTGTGCTTCAGGGTATTTGGTCAAAGTGAATAGATGCAGTTTTATGAAGCCTACAAACAAAGTGCTGTGTCAAGAAAAACTTTGATTTGTGCTCAATACACACTATCTATTTTCTCTCCACCGCACTGCTTCATTCCTTCAAAGGATCCTCTCTTCGGACCGTCTCGTGCTTGTTCTGTCTCTTGTAGAACAAATGGATCTGTATTCAACCAATGGGGGGATGAACAACCCTACCCTCCCTCCTCTCTCACTGTTCCAACTATTGGGCTTGTGACAGAATACGAGAAATATTTGAATCCATATTTCAGCCGGACAGAAAGCTGAGGAATTGCAAATCTCTAAGTGTGGACGTTAAATAATTAAATGTAATGCTGATGCATCAAAAGAAGCTCTCGTCAGCAACGCAGGCCAGAAGAAACACAAGAAAGAGAAACACACTGGGCGTTTCTCAATCGAGAGTACACCTGCTGCAGAACTATTTCAAGTATACTACGTCATAGAGTGGCGCAGAATGCTGGGCATTTAACATGCATTTAAACAGTCTTTCTGCGCCACTCGATGACGTAGTATACTTAAAATAGTTTACTCGACGTTGAGAAACGGCCTCAGCCTTTCATGAAGGGAAACTTTTTATTTGAGGCCAAATTGCCAAAATAAATGGTTTCAGAACAGGGCATCTGAAAACCGTGAGAAATACTTTTTGTATTTGCAATTTATGTCCCGAACACATGCTTGATGTGATGCACAGTACCCATTTTAATTCCTACTATAACAACATGGTAGGAGCATTAAAAAATGTTGTTAATAGTAATGTCTTAGGTGACTAGAAAGGAAACGTGGACACCACTGGTGGAGAAAATCAAGTTGAACATTTCAATAATTAAAGCCTTTTTCTGCACACATCTCTGGGCAAGATATGAAATTAAATGGTTGAATGAGCACTCAATATCATTACAGTGACTATGTCCAATTATTACTTTCTTGCAAAGTTTTTACTGCGGGCCATTAATAAGATGAATACAAATGTTTGAGTGGTCAAACATTGGCAGTTGTTAGATGTACTGTAAGTAGAAAATAATCCAGATCTGGTCCACCACTACCCGAATAACTTTCTATTCAAATTGATTGCTTTTCATTTCAGTGAATCCTGAGTAATTGTATTTTTTACAAAAGGAGTATTCAATTGAGGAGCACATGACGGATAACAATTTAAACAAGGAAAATAAAAAGATTAACAAATGGACGACCTTCCTTGATCCTGAAGTTTGTCATTTTTCGGCTATGCTATTAGCTAATATAAATTATAACAAAGTAATACAATGTGTTTTTCTGTCAACTACAAATATGTTAATTTATGAACTTGGTGCATTAAGACCAATTGAACAGTGGGCGCTAATTCTCCAGTCAGGTACTGTAAACTGTGTTCGTTATTCTCCCGTCCAGGAGAGAAGCTTTAAAGGAGACTAAATGGAGTCTCTGTGAAAGTTCAATAGGGTACTTTAATTAAAAAAGGAGCGGGTTGGTCACAAGCATGATATTGTTCAGTCAGACAAACAGCTGTGATCCGCTCCTCGTTAGGAAAGAGAAGCGGAGGATCTCTCCTCCGGTGCTGTTATATATCCTCTGCTGGCTCCTCCCCGCCAGCCGGCTCGCCTCGTCTCCAATGTCCGTTGTTGCATTTAAACAGAGGATTGGTTCTTTTCACATTCAATATATGCTTAACACGCCTTTTCTCCTCATATTCTCTTTCATCACTTTTCATGTAACACATTCTAAACGCTGTAATCAATACTCTAAAAAATACTTCTCGGCTCGTTTGGTTTCCGGATGTTGTCACATGCTAAATGCTAACCGTAGATGAAGGATTTTCAGAATAAAAGTTTAACTGCTTGTGCACAAGAATTTCTGGTTTTTCAGTATAAAAGAGCATTAAAACTGACGGCATGTTTAAACTACATTTCCCCATTAAAACATTGATTTTAATTTCTAACAGTCCCTCCTTACACACCTAAAAGGT
>NW_011346801.1:0-3719 GCF_000735185.1 Notothenia coriiceps | reverse complement strand
CAAAGACATCCAGAATTTCAACTTCACCATTGACAGCCACACTCTATCTCCCCCCCCTCACATCCGCAACCTCGGAGTCATTTTCGACAGTCAGCTCAAATTCAACCACCACATAAATCACATCACCAGGACCGCCTTTTTCCACCTCAAAAACATTGCCCGTCTCCGCCCATCACTCTCCTCCTCTGCTGCTGAAACCCTGATTCATGCATTCATCACTTCACGACTCGACTACTGCAATAGCATCCTCTATGGCATACCATCCAACCTCCTCAATAAACTCCAACGAACTCTGCTGCCCGCCTCCTCACCCACACCCGCTCCCGAGACCACATCACTCCCATCCTCCAGAACCTCCACTGGCTCCCCGTCCGTCAAAGAATCCACTTCAAAGTCCTCCTCATTACTTACAAAGCCCTCAACAACCAGGCCCCCCCCTACCTCACAGACCTGCTGCACCACCACACCCCTTCCCGCTGCCTCCGCTCATCAGAAGCCAACCTCCTATCCATCCCCACCCGCAGCAATCACCGGACCTGGGGGGACAGAGCCTTCTCCGTCGCTGCCCCCTCCCTCTGGAACTCACTCCCACAACCCATCAGAGTCTGCACCGACCTCACCACCTTCAAAAAACTCACAAAAACTCACCTCTTCAATCTGGCTTTTCATGTGTGATTGTTTTTGTATTATTTGACTTTAACTTTAACTATATATTTATTTGTTGTTCCTTTCTTCTCTTTTCTTTTCTCTTCACTATTATCTGTAAAGCGTCTTTGAGCACCTGTAAAAGCGCTAACAAATTAAATCTATTATTATTATTATTATATCAGAAAATCTGGCTTCCCTGTATTGCAAGAGCTTATTAATTAAATATGACTCGTTCCCCTTGGTTTGTGTGGGCCCCTCCTGGTGTTTGAGGTGTTTATGTTTTTGCTGAGTCATAAGTGTTTTGTTCCAGCAGATGGAAGAACGTTAGTGGCAAAAGCCCAGTGTGAGGGAGGTGAGTCAGATCTGTATTTGGCTCATGTCAGTAGAAGGTTTTGTTGACTTTCTGAAATATTTCTGGTGTTGCTGTGGTCAGCAAATGTAGGTACAATCTCAAAAGATCAATAACTCCATTGATCAGTTAGCCAGTTTGGTTTATATTCATATATCTTTACTTCTATCTGATGGATTTAAATTCCATTTTGCACAGACATTTATGGTCCCCAGAAAATGTATCCCCTATCAGGTATTTTTTTGTCCAATACTTTGGTTTATGACTAAATACCACGAGAACAAATGACATGATGTGCTCGAGCTATTTAGCAAAAGTAGCATGCTGAAAATCGAAATCAGGCGCTTGCGCTGTGTCTCAGTTTACATATTTCTGTTCTTGTTCTTGCACTCAATGCACTGTGAGTACCTGCATGGTGTTCTCATAATGATCACAGAGTTAAGTGTTGAGGCTGGAATCTTCTCACCCTGAGATCACCACCTGAGCTACTGAGCAGTGATTGAGGCACCAGCCACAGTTGCAGTTGACCTGGGGAACACAGCACGTCACACAAGTTATACATGTGCTCTTTATTTTACCAATTTAATAAACGTACCTGCAAACTTTTGTTAAAATGAAGCCGTTGTTAATTCCATTGGGTTAATTAAGCATTAATTTAGTACTGCGAATGATGACGTTGCTTGCTAGCATCCAGCTAGAGCACAGTAGGCGTATGCGGAGTAACACTACCCAGCAAAAATGTTTACAAACATGTAAACAGTGAACAAGGCCCCCAATTCCAAGGAATTTGAAAACTTCTATCTTACATCCTTACCAACCTTGTCCTTGATCAGTTTGCTGCATTATTGTTTGACCAGCAATTCATATCATTCAATTCAGTTCTCTGTTGGGAAGAGCTGTCTCACATCAAGTTAAAGCAATGAAAAAACTAAATGTGTTTTAGGTGGACAAAACACATGTTGCTGCTGCCCCCCTTCCACACTGACAATACGTATTCGATACAGCCCCATGAACTTTCCCTTTACATGTGGAATTAATTGGTGTCTCTCGCAGCATCTGTGAATGTGCTGTCTTCCTCCCGAGGGCTGGATGCTGGATCATCGCTGCTCATCAAAAATGAATTAGCTCCAACACAGCAGTATTTTAGCATTCATTCACACAGTTATCCACAGCAATAACGTGTTCTTTATCCATCTTTGTGTTTGTGATCCTGTTGTGTAATGTGTTGCCTGATGAGTCATACTAAGGTACGGTATGCTATCATTTAGACTTCAGTTAGATAACCATAGAACTTCAGCAAATGAAACCTATGATTCATTTTGTTATGAACAATGCGGTTTAAAGACATTGGCTTTTGACCACACAGATCCACAGCGGAGTGTGGGTTAAATGAAATGAATGATATTGTGATTACACTCTGTTACATCAGTGACAGAGCGGGTCGACAGTGTCCTCTGTGCCTGAGTGCCGTCATGAAATATTTACCTCAGCTGATATCATCCTGACAGATATCTCTATCATTATAATCTTCAGTAATGTGTTGGCCAATAACTACTGTTCATGTTAGAGGGCAAGGACGGGGGGACAACTCAACGTTGAGGTTCTTTATATTACCTTACATGTCACTCGTCAGATGCTTTTACCCAAGACGACTTCCTCAATACTGTGGGCAATTTGGGATTAAGTGTCTGGCCCAAGGACACTGCGACAGGCTGACCCAGCTTCCCCAAAATGTATTTTTGGTGTCTGCACTGTAAGAAACTAACCGTGAAATTCACAGTATTTAACTGGCAGCAATTGACAAGTTACTTATATTGTAAAATTAATTACAGTAAGTAACTTGTCAATTGCTGCCAGTTACATACTGTAAAGGTAATCACAGTATTTACAAGTTTTTATTTACAGTAACAGTGTAAAATGAAACACAGTAACTTCCAAGTAATGTATTTGTGTTTACGGTAGGGCCTACAGTGTTTCCCCTAGGATGGAGTCATAGCAGCGGTGCTAAGGCACGTGGGCCCAACAAAATGTGAGCACTCCACGCGTGGAATTTTTTAGTGTGTGCGAAGTGCGCCCCGCCAATATGTTACTATGTGTCTGCCATCACAAGAAAGGCTCTTGAGCAGGGGTGTCAAACTCGATTTCATCGCGGGCCACATTCGCATTATGGTTGCACTCAAAGGGCCGGTTGTAACTTCAAGACTATATAAAAATACATATATAAATGTTTAATATATAAAATAATGTCTTATATAAATTCCGTTATTGCCTCTGCATTGGATTATTATCAGATAGGGTATATCATGACCGAAAGAACGAGATCGCGGGTACAAGCGGCCGAGATGGGTTTTCTCCGCAGGGTGGCTGGTGTCTCCCTTAGGGATAAGATGAGAAGTTCGGTCATCCGGGAGGGACTCGGAGTTGAACCGCTCCTCCTTCGCGTCGAAAGGAGCCAGTTGAGGTGGTTCGGGCACCTAGTTAGGATGCCACCTGGGCGCCTCCCTAGGGAGGTGTTCCAGGCACGTCCAGCTGGGAAGAGACCAAGGGGTAGACCTAGAACCAGATGGAGGGATTATATCTCTTCGCTGGCCTGGGAGCGCCTTGGGATCAGAGCTGGTTGATGTGGCCAGGGAAAAGAAAGTTTGGGGCTCTCTGCTGGAACTGCTACCTCCGCGACCCGACCACGGATAAGCGGGAGAAGATGGATGGATGGATGGGTATA
>NW_011346800.1:0-1846 GCF_000735185.1 Notothenia coriiceps | reverse complement strand
GCTCTGTCGTCCATTTGTAAAAAACGCTCTCTCTTGAAATGAATGGCCTAATCTCCGTGTTTACCAGCCCGACTTTTTTTCTTCTAACTACATTATTTATTCAGCATCTTTAGCAATATATTTCCCGCAGCGTTTTGTTTTCTGTGGTGCCTTCAAAGGAGGGTGGAGAAATATGGAGATAACATTGGAACAGATTTACCGTCAAAACCGTTTTGATTGGTTGTATTATTACTAAGTACTTTGCCGTACTTAGTTCCCAGCATGCAGGGTTGGTTCCCCCATGGAACTAAAGAGGAGATCGCGTTCACACCGGAATAAGTTCCCTGAGGGAAGATTACGCAAATGAAGCCGCTGACGTCACTTCTTCTTCTTCTGCTTTGGGTTTACTGGCAGCCGGCAAACAACTTCACGGCGTATACTGCCACCCGGAGTCCTCGGCCGGCCAGCAGCTTCTACTGAAGCCTTCCAAGTAAATCACCAGAACACCGACACCTCCTCATCTCCACCGCTCCCATGTTTTGTTTTGTGTTGCCATAGGTTTTTGAAATGCCACCAGATCTCCCCATGTCGTCCAACGACTTCATGGTTATACAGAGATCCAAGGAAGTGCACGGGCCATAGATTGCGTGTCGGCTCTTATCTTAGCTTTGGCATCATGACTGAGTCATAAGTGTGTAAAGGTGAAGTAGACAGAGTAATTTAAGCTTGAAGGACAGAGACACGGGAGAGGGTAGCAGTGGTTACCACGGATGCCTCCCATTGCCGCAATGGCCGTATCTGTTTATGGCCCGTTTCCATTCGTCATTCCCAAAGGAGCTCGATGCTAATGCTAATAATGCTAATGCCAGCAAATACAATGGCGGCTTCACAAAACTTTTCAGAATTTTACGGGGCGTGGTTTGCAATTCGCCCAGCCAATCGGAATTGGAACTTTTTTCTCCACAGGAAAGTACCACCTCTCTAGCAGGGACTGAAAAGGGGGGGAAAAGTTCTCATGAACTAAGTTCTCTTTTTGGATATGAACGCAAAATCCCAGGAACTATCGGAACTAAAAGGGAAAAGTACTCCGGTGTGAAAGCGCCTAGTGAGTCATGGCACCTGATTTTTCAAGTTGTCTGCCGCTGTAGGAGCTTGTTATGACATTGTGCTGAGAGAAGGCTCATTCGTCTGCTGCATTGTGGGTAGGAGTGTGTGTTAGTAATGTGTTTTTACCCATGATTCACGTGTGTTTCAAGCAAATAAAAGTCATGAAACACATGAGTTGCCCATGTTTGGACAGCTATGAGACCGTGAGGAGAGAAATGTTTCTACTCTGTCTGGAAGAGGAAAGGCTTCTTGGTCACACACATTTGAAAGTTTCAAAGTGTGTGTGCACTCCCAGCATTAACTACTCAGCATGCTGGCAGCGCTGCTCTTAATGTCAGAGCAGCGCTTTGATCACACGGGGACTTATCGAGCACTCCTCATCCTCTCCTGTCTCTCCTCTCCTCTTTCCTTTCACTCCCTCCCTTATCCTCTCCTCCATTCCTCCTCCGGTGCTCTTTAGTATTCCTCCCCCTCTCTCTTCTCTGAACAGACCTGACAAAAGTCTAAAAATAAGTTGAGTTTTATTATAAATATATATATTGTGATAAAGTCACGAACAACTGCTTTCTGTTATTTTCACTTAAAGAGACCCTTTTATGATTTGAACTTATACAGGCTTTAGTATATTTATATATATATTTATGTAAATGGTTTTAAATGTTCTCTCACCCTCTGCCTGAAACGTCTCCATTGGACTCCTTTGTTTACTTCCGAAACGTATCAACACCACTACGTAACACTTGCGCTTCTATTGGCTAGC
>NW_011346799.1:0-3726 GCF_000735185.1 Notothenia coriiceps | reverse complement strand
GGAAACAACCCATCGTGACCAGGGGCCTCATTTATAAAAAGGGACATACGCTCAAAAAATGACGTACGCCAGTTTCTACGCAATGTTTAGCGATTTATTAAAAAACTAACTTGATGGGAAAATGTGCGGTCCTCCACGCAAACTCTAACCCATGCGCAAAAACACAAAAACGGGAGAGACGAGAAACTGCAACACCGTTGGAAGAATGGAGAGAAATATGTGGAAATAATACAATAAATAAAATGTTACCTCTCATTTATCATATATGAAGAATTCATTTTAAAAGATTGATTAAAGCCAATCTTAAAATGATTAAACAAACGCCTGTTTGCGACTCCTCAGTGCACACAAAAACATAACTTGGAGAAATAAATAAATACGGATATGTTATTTAAAACAGCCTCGAATATGTTGTGTTAATGATATTAAATGCTTTCTCATAAATGATGCGGTAAGCAGGAGGACAGAATTACGTCTAAACTGACGCCGTTTTGCATTTCTATAGGTTGTAGATTTGAGTATGGTTTTATACACTATCACGTTTAATTGTGTTTTATGCCGTTTGCCAAGACTTGATAAGTTGCTCGTAAAACACAGGAGGTATGGAAACTAAGAACACCATATGTGGTAAATTGTACAGCTAATATAACACAACACATTAGTTGTATTTCCTTTAACTGGTGGATTATGGATATATAGTTGCTGACGGACACAAACAACCAAATACAAACAAATAATTCAGATCCAGTCGTCATGACTTCACTCCGGAGGGATTCCCCGATCATTTCTTAGAGTTTCTCATCAAGGGGGTGTCTCCTGTCCCCTGTACAAACACACTGCCTGAGGAAGGTTAGGCTATGTGTATTTTTTTTGTCATTAACCTTTTTCGGACCACTTATTTATTTATTTTGGTGACGATCCGACCTCCATGCTGCTACTCTGGTTCAAACTGCATCCACCAAACAATAGGATTTATCTCGACCTCCCCAAAATAACCAAAATCTGACACGGTGTGAGATGTCATTTTTAGCTGTTCTGTCGTCATTTCCTGCGATCTTCTTCATGCAGTCAGTCAAAATGAATGAATGAATGGGCGTTTCTTTGACTATTTATAGGCAAATATGGGCGTTACGTGAAGCCCGCAATAGTCCTGCGCCGCATTTCGAGTCGATTGTGATTTATAAAGGGAAACAGACGTAGGAAGTGCCGTACGCACTTTCCTCACCGGTACGAAATGTTTTGTGAATCGGAAAATTTCTGTACCTATTTTTTGCTTTGTACTACGTAAGCAACCTTCCCACGTGAATCCTACACAACGCGTTATAAATGAGGCCCCTGATCATTAAATATGGGTCTATTCAAGTGTTGGTCCTGGCAAGTGATTATCTAAAAAGAAAAAATGATCTGCTGATTTACAGACCTTTCTTTCTCAATGTAAGACAAGAGGTAAAAGTGTTTTTTTTGGGCCGAACTGACATGGAAGTACCACCGCTACAAAAACACCCGATTCTTCCTGGCACTTATGGAAACACACTAACAACAGCAACAGCACACCAGAATGTTCTTTTTAATTCACACTTTGGATCTGTTGTATCGTATTTTTGTATTGTCTTTTTTTAAGCAGTTTTTACATCGCCATATAACGAACATGTACTGTATGTGCTATGGGATAGCCTTAAGGCGGAAAAAGGTAAAGAGAGATATCAATGCATTACAGATTCTGATTTGAGGCCTAGTACAAAACAAATATGGATGGACAGAGGGTGGGAATGATGAAGGAAGAGAGGCGGAAGGGTTGAGAATGAGGAGGGGGGGTTGGAGGGAGGAGGGAATGGAGAGATATCACCCTGTTACAGACATTAATTAAAAAACATTAATAAGACTTATAGAGAACACAGGACAGGGTTTAATATTCAGGTCAGCAGCATCTGATCATACATTAGCCTCCTTTGCTTCCTTCTCATTCCCTACTGAGATATGGACGGCTATAAGATATCTGAATGTGTTGCTGACATGAACCGGCTAAAATATGAAGACACTCACAACTGCCAATTATAGTAATGCTTTTAACACTGCGGCTCTGAATTAAATTAACTGCACAGACGACCCCTGGCATATGCAAATGTCGTGTAATATGACTGTGGAGCATTGAGACGGTCCCACAAAGAAGAATTACAGATTCAGCCAGCAACAAGACGACAAGCCCTCTAGTGGCTCTAGCAGTGCAGGAAGTCAGGCATTATCAAGACCTCAAACGTATAAGTACACCCCTATTTTAAAATCGAGTCATGTCACTTTGACTAAATAGAACCAAACCTTAACCGTTGCGCTGTCAACAACAGCTACGCAGATGATACTCAACTGATTTGGGCTTTTCCTCTGTCTGAAACCCAGGTGGTCACACGCATTTTTGATTGTCTGGCAATCATCTTTCAGTACATGACAGCACACCACCTGGACGACCAACTGCCCTTTACTGCTAACATAGCTGCCTCAACCCAACCTGCAGATACACTCTCTACATTATCAGGAAGATACGTCCACTACTGAAGGGGATGATAATACGATAGGATAATACTTTATTGTCAGATGGAGTGTGAAATGTTTCTTGCATCACAGCAGCTCCATTTGCAAATATTGTATATCAAATATCTAAGACAAGATACAAGGGAATTCCCTTCACTAGCAACCAATGGCTGGCTGAATCCACTTCAGGACACTGGTACTATCCAACCTGGCTGTGAGGGTCAGCAACACGTTCTCACTCCCAACCCTTCACATGTTGACGGACGGTCAGGGCCCCTCCCGTCACTCTATTACGGACAGAGTACCCCTTGAGAGTCAGTTTTCAACGGGCAGGGCGTCCCATAGACCTTCATAGACCTCCCATAGCGTTGATAATAGACGCCATGAGAATGCTCCCCGACGGTCGGTTGTTATTGTCAATATTAATATAATAATTATTTATAATAGACGCCATGAGAACGCTCCCCGACGGTCGGTTGTTATTGTCAATATTAATATAATAATTATTTATTTTTTAATAGTCACACTCGATTTCGCCCCAGCTGGTTGACACCTCTTTTAGCAGAAACAGAGGCTACATTAATGTATTAAATCGATGTTAATCCATGTGTGTGGTTCTGGAATTAATGGACGTGCCGTTGCCAGGCAACGCAATGATTTACAAACTCTTCAACTACAACCCTAATTATATTTATAAACATGTTAGAAGGCCTCACGAAATACTTTACTGTAAATAAAAATTTAAATGTGAAGGGATGTGTGTAATGTGATGATTGACATTATTCACCCATGGATCTATTGGGGTGTTGTTCCGCACGGACATTTTAGTTAACCGGACTTCCTGTTGATGTGATCCGAAAACCTTTTTTTTAAAAATAAAATAATACTTTATTCCGAGTTTGCTTGCTTTTCTCTTTGGAGGTCATCAGCACAGCTGATAGAAAGGGACACCTGGTGGTTGAAGCACGTTATTGAAATGTATTATTTTTATTATTAGATATTAATAGGAGACACAGACAGACAAACTAATAAGGCTTTATTTAAACATTAAAAAATACTTTAGGTTAAGGTCTTATTTTGAATAGAAAAAAGCTTTGGGGGTTGTTAGGGCAGAATCTCTGCTCCGCGCCGTTCCTATATGAGCGGGTTCTCAAAAGAAGGAAAAATTCAAAGCAGCCAGCATAAGGGTTAAACAATAAT
>NW_011346798.1:0-2957 GCF_000735185.1 Notothenia coriiceps | reverse complement strand
ATGGCCTACCTGCCTGTCAGCTTTCCATCTGTGCACAAACTTATCTCATGCCCTCATTGGTCATGTGCGCGCTCGTGTGTGTTGGAGGAGGGGCTCTGTAAGGAAGTGGCAGATTTTTTCCGGCTGTGTATTTTCAAATTCTAGCGCACTCGAGCTGGTTTCTCCAAAATTACATACCCCACCTTTTAGTAAATAAATAAAAGCATTTTACCCAATCAGTGACATCTTTAGCAGAGCAGGGTCGGTTACACACTTTATTACAATTGAATAACTTAGTTTCTTTAGCCATGTCTTTCTATGTTTAATATTCATCTGTTTTGATTGTGTTCAGGAATGGCCACCATCTGCAACATGGGAGCAGAGATCGGAGCCACGACCTCAGTGTTCCCCTACAACCACCGCATGAAGACGTACCTGGAGAAGACCGGACGGGGGGGTGTGTTTAGGGCTTTCAGTCATACAATATATGTATTTATTTTATTTCCCCACAGTTTTGTTTATTGAAATGTTCAGGGCACACATAGATCAGTTTAGTTTCTTAAGTTGCAATGCCAATTTTTCAGAAATAGAATAAAACTTAAGTTATGAATGAAAATGAATTCCAAAGAGTATTATATTATATGGTAATACTGATTCTAAACAAAATTGTTTCTTCGCAGATATCGCTGCTGTGGCCGATCAATACGCCGACCTGTTGGTTCCTGATGAAGGCTGCGAGTACGACGAGCTCATCGAGCTCAATCTGGACGAGGTCTGTCCTTGTTTCTTTTCCTTTTTTATGATCTCTCAGCTTTCATTGGATACTTCAAAGGAGCATGAAATACATGAAGGGAGAGACATCAAAGAAAGGGCTCTGACCAGGAATCATTTAACACAAGATGTGAGGGGAAACCAGACTTTACCACAGAACATTTGATCTACCTTGTAGTTTTTTTATATTTTGCTAAAATAAACTAGATTGTTTTATAATATTTAATGTGTAAAATAACAAGAAACTAGTAAAAAAAAGTGAGTTTTGTTCAATACTTTCACTTCGTTCTGTAAAATAATGACCTCATCAGTTGTTAGATCCAGTTCTTGGTGGAAACATGATTCTTCTGTGTGTCTGTAACCAGCGCTGGAAGGCTTCTCTACGTCTCTAAAATACACGTTGCACCCTCACCCTTACAATTAAACATAACGGCCACAATCTGCTGCAGAATGTTTGAGGGAGAGGTTCTCTTTATAACTTCCAATTACAGAGTGAGGTTTATCTGAGAATGAGTATCTTGAATGTTGTGTTGCTCCTGTCTGCAGCTGAAGCCCCACATCAACGGGCCCTTCACCCCCGACCTGGCTCACCCTGTGTCTGAAATCGGAGCAGCGGCTGAGAAGCACGGCTGGCCAATGGAGGTTAAAGTTGGTAAGAACCTTAAGCTTTAGTCATATCGCTCTACATTTGAAAATAGGTGTTAGAAAAATATCACTGGTCATCAGCTTGAGCTTGAATCTCAGGATCCATGTATCTGTGATCCTCTCCAGAATGGAAGTAGTCATCACATACAGAGCATCAACTAGTTCCTGAACAGTGTCCTTCACATGCTGATATCCAAGAGAGGGAGTTCCACAGTCTCAAGATGGAGGAATAGAAAGCAGTATTCAATGTTTACTTCAGATTAGCTCCACGTCAGAAATGATCATGTCTTGTCATATGTCTCTCTCCATAGAGGCTGAATCATCATGTTAATCACATAGCTATCATATGCCTCAAACAGTCCTGATGCTCTTCTAGGTAATCACACATCCTGTCATGTTCACAGCTACAGTTGGGATACCTTTGTTACCATGTGTACTCTGAGATTGGAAGAGGACACTCAGTATTCTCCCAACAATAGGCATGCAAATGATTGGTTGTTTTTTAGCATGACGTTCTCTGAGATTCCATCTTTCCCCTTTTTAAGGTCTGATTGGCAGCTGTACCAACTCCAGCTACGAAGACATGGGCCGCGCCGCCTCTGTGGCCAAGCAGGCCTTGGATAAAGGTCTGAAGTGCAAAGCTATTTTCACCGTCACCCCCGGCTCCGAGCAGATCCGTGCCACCATCGAAAGAGACGGATATGTGAGTGTTGGAGCACAAAGAAAGCAGGGAGAAGATGTAGGTCTCGGTAAATAAAAAAAACTAAAATGTGTGTTTCTCTTCCTGTAGTCAAAGATCCTGGGAGATGTTGGAGGTGTTGTCCTCGCCAACGCATGCGGACCCTGCATTGGACAGTGGGACCGGTAGGTGCCATGACTTTTAGTGTGTGAAAAGTATGATTTGACCAGTGTTTTATAAAGGTCACCTATAATGCAAAATCTTATGGATTATGGGTAATGCTGCAATGATCTGTTTGGTGTTTCAGCCAATCAGAGACATGTTCTGTATATATCTTTGACCTGTGATATATTGATGGAAAACAGTATAATAGGAGATAGGGATGTCCCGATCACCTTTTTTTGCTCCCGATCCGATTCCGATCATTTGATTTTGACAATTTGCCGATACCGATTTTTCCCGATCCGATCTTTATGCAATGCATTAAGAGAAAAAAAGCATTCAAGTTGTCCCTTAAGGTTATTTTTTTATTTAAATTTGATATTCTATCCAACATGGATATAGCTTCTTTCTTTCACAGCAGCATTGGATCAGTTCAGTTGTGCAGCATTGGATCAAAACAAAATAAAGCTTATCAGTACTCGTTAGCTTACTGCTACAATTAGACACTGCGCCCACTCTGTTGCCAGATTTGAGAGAAATAAGCAACCAGGATGTTGTGTAATTTGAAACCAAAACTAAGGCCTCAGGATGACTTTAAGACTTGAACATGGTCATTTTTGTTTTGTAACATTGAATAAAAAAATAAAAAAAAGTATTAAAAATAAAAAATCCCGATCACCGATTTTTTTCCTCCCGATTCCGATCTTTTGAAAATCACGTG
>NW_011346797.1:0-3412 GCF_000735185.1 Notothenia coriiceps | reverse complement strand
AGCAGCTTCAAACTCACCTGCGCCTACACACACACACACACACACACACACACGCACACACACACACACACACCAGCCACAAACATATTTCTGCTTTAATTACATCCCTGTACATTCGACATTGTGTTCTATATTAACATATATACTCAGTATTTATTGCAGAATAGACATTTTTGTCCCTACAGGGAATGCGATGCCCCAGAATGCACCGCGGCCATCTTTGGAGGATAGCAGCAGCCATCAATATCTATCAGCGTTTTCCCATCGGAATTGAATAAATATTAATGCCCTTACAAAGAAAACCTCTGGGCAGAAACAAAGGAGCGTTATTTAGTTAGTGTTCACACATATTTAAATATTAAACATTTGGATGCCCATGTCAAGTTTACAAACGAGTACACAGGACACACAGGACCTTCAAATCTACAGGTTAATTTTTATATAACAATAAAATAATCCAGACGGAAGTAAGACAGCTAATGTTATGCTAACTGATTGCTAACTTAACGTCGGCATGTCATGCTTAATCAATCTCTCATTAAATGTACGTGTCCTGCGATATTTCCTGTTAGAAATCCTATTCCCAGCCTAGTGGTTTGTGTTACTGTAGTTCAGCAGATGGCTGACAACCAACACAACTCAGCGTCTCTTGCTGAAGTTTGCTACGTCTCGCTCGTTTCCATGATAGTTTAAAAGAATAACATGTAATCCCGTCGTCTTTTTTTTTTTTTGTTCATTGGTTTTACAGCCAGTAATATTACAGTGGCCTACCGAACATATTTAAAACGTTTAAAGTCAAAAAGTTACAGCTACTCCACTCGCTGTACAGTCAAAGTCAATAGGTTGTGTATCGACTAGTATCCTCCAAAGATGGCCGACTTGCCGCTGATGACGTCACATTCCCTATACACTGAATTTTAGTAATACACTGACAGTATTCTAGTCATTTTTTACACGGTAGGGCACACTGCTGATTAACTTATATGCCTTATCTGAGTGGTTGATCAGGCCCCAGCTGGGCATCTCACAGGTGAGCAGGGGAGGCTGCGTAACTAAGGCGGGTTGCTATGGAGACGGACCGGAGCATGCAGGCAGGCGCACTGAAGAAGATCTGCTTGCACCATTTTCTGGATGTACATACAGGGAGAAACAGAAACACCAGCTGTAGTCTTTTACTCAATAAACATGAATTTGTTCCCATTTAAAACTTTAAAACTGTGTCCTTTTTTATGTAAGGTGTATACAGCAGCCATTTAAAGTGTGAACCATTTATTTATTTGAAAATGTTTTTAATTTGAAACATTTATTTATTGTTTATTTATCTTCTCTTTTTTTGTCTTGATTCAAAAAAAGTATTCACAGACAATGTACAAATTAAACTGAATTAGAGAGGCAGGGTTAGGGTTAAAAAAAAAGACTGACATAATAATACTTTTTTTTTAAAAGCCCTCCAGTGACTGATCAAACTTTATGATAAAAACAATACATAATAATACAAATAATAATATATCAAAAATGAATCTCAAAAAGACAATATTAAACTGAAGGCCAACAGCTAATAATACAACTTTTAGGTTCTTTAAAATGAAGGATTAGATGAGACTGAAAAACATGCAACGCTTCTGGGGTTTATATATCCTGTTATATACTGTATATATATATATATGATATATATATATGGATCAACAGAGTCAATATGCCTGCCTGAATATAATTAAGCAATAGCTCACGACAGGCCGTGTTATATGCTCATTATATCACAACTAAGGGGCGTTGTTCGGCCCGACGCGAAGCGAACTGCAAACTGCAATCAGTTTGCTTTTCAGCCCAACTGTATACTGTTTTTCTCAGGCGCGGAGGGATACTGACTTGTTGTGAAAAGTAACTTACAATTCTACCCGTGGTATACGCTCAGTATATCACGGCTAAGAACCAATCAGATTGCTTGATTTGACTTGTCCGTTTTATAATGGGTTTTATATAATGCCCCAAGGTTGGCTGTTACTGTTAAACTGCCAACCTGAGGGCAGAAGTTGGCTGCCTGCTTCCCATGTCCTGCCAAGTCACCTTGGAGTGGTTTCAGGCCTGTGGCATCACCTACATGTAATACACACACACACACACACACACACACACACACACACACACACACACACACGCACACAAGGTAACAGATCATATCGCTAAGCAAGGCAAGGATATACGGTGACCGAGGAAAAGAGAGACCTGCATGTTGACTCTGTTGATCCAGTCGGTATTATCTTAAAGTAGATTTATTTTAAATCTGTCTATTAAAGTAACATTCTGTCCTGGAGAATGAATCATGTAGTAGATAAGGGGGGCGGCAACCTTTTTGATATGAAGTGCCATTTAAAAAAAGAATTGTTATCAGCATGCCAACGATCGAGAATTATCGGGGGGGGGAGCCTCGCTGGAAGCAGTGTGTGGACGCCGAATTTAACAAATACATTTAAATAATTGGTTTAAACGGAATAATAATAAGGACGATCGTCCGTTCTGTGATTCTCCAGAGCACACATGTTATGATATTAGCGTCATGCAGAGTGAGATGAGATCGCTGTCCCTTTAAGAGAGAGAGAGAGAGGGGTATGGCTTGTGCATGTGTGTTTGTGGATGGTAGAGCGACAGTGAGGGAACGTGTGTATGTTTCTGGAAGTGAAACGAAGAAGCAGAAAAACAGAGGTCTGTGATGTATTTTGTGAAACAGAAGAACAGCTAAATAAATGCAACGGCCTCCCAAGAAGAGCTCGCCTCTCTCCAGTCATTTAAGCTAAAGTGGGTCATTGAACCTGAAGCTTGTTGATTCTGCCCTCCTCGATACGGTCTGGGAGCCGACAGGAAATTTCAACACACAGATGGCCAGTCCGCCCCTTTGTAGCATATTATTTCGAAGAGAGATGAGCAGATCGCCACTGGGCTTTCAACTAAATACACAGCCACGCAAAAACTGCGGCATTTGTACAGCTCCTTATGGGTACTGCAATTAGTGAAGTGCTTTCCTCCGTGGTGAAACGATCAGCACTGCACCACGGAGGAAAGCGGCAGAAAGTCGCCTGGAGTAAAGAGAGCGGGGCTGCGTTGCGTGCATTGCTTCCTTCTGCAGGTAACGGGGAGACGCGCTCTGGCGGCGGTCTCGTTCAGGATCCGAAAATACAATTTAAATACTTTGCATACTTATTCCACTTATTCCTAGTGTTCCACTGGTTACGGTGCCGCGTGCCAATGCTGGCACGCGTGCCAGGGGTTGCCGACCCCTGTAGTAGATCATGAGACAAAATCGTATGAGTGTTTTAGTCTGCTAACATTTCTTAAGTCGAGGAAAGCCCAAATTCAGATCTAAATTTTAACAGTCATATCATTGGTGGTGGTCAATACATCTCCTATGTATCAC